>NC_069502.1:1225531062-1225643562 GCF_027579735.1 Bombina bombina
CACTTTTATTGTTTGGGGAACGTTTTTATCGCCAGGCACTAGTTTAGACACCTTCCCAGTCAGGAAGGGCCTTTCACTATAGTAGGCAGAGCCTCATTTTCGCGCCATTATTGTGCAGTTTCTTTTAAGTACAGTGCATGCAGATGCATGTGAGAGGGTCTGGTGTCCACTGAAAACGTTCCTAGAAGGCTTGAATTGGTATCGTATACCCCCCTGGGATTGGTAAAGTCGCAACAAAGGCTGTGGCTGGGACTGTAGTGGGGTTAAAATTGCAAACGGCTCCGGTTTCCACATTTTAAGGGTTAACAGCTTGAAAATTGGGGTACAATACTTTGAATGCATTAAGACACTGTGGTGAAAATTTGGTAAAGATTGGACAATTCCTTCATAGTTTTTCACATATTCAGTAATAAAGTGTGCCCTGTTTAACATTTAAAGAGACAGTAACGGTTTTGTTTAAAAACGGTTTTTGTGCTTTATTAACCAGTTTAAGCCTGTTTAACATGTCTGTACCTTCAGATAGATCATGTTCTGTATGTATGGAAGCCAATGTGGTTCCCCCTTCAAATATATGTGATAATTGTGCCATAGCGTCCAAACATAGTAAGGACAGTACTGTCACAGATAGTAAGGTTGCCCAGGATGATTCCTCAGATGAAGGAAGTAGAGAGAGTTCTACATCATCTCCTTCTGTGTCTATACCAGTTATGCCCGCGCAGGCGACCCCTAGTACTTCTAGCGCGCCAATGCTTGTTACTATTCAACAATTGACGGCAGTAATGGATAACTCCATAGCTAATATTTTATCCAAAATGCCAGCATTTCAGAGAAAGCGCGATTGCTCTGTTTTAAACACTGTAGAGCAGGAGGGCGCTGATGATATTTTTTCTGTCATACCCTCACACCAGTCTGAAGTGGCAGTGAGGGAGGGTTTGTCAGATGGAGAAATTTCTGATACAGGAAGAATTTCTCAGCAGGCAGAACCTGATGTTGTGACATTTAAATTTAAATTAGAGCATCTCCGCGCATTACTTAAGGAGGTGCTATCTACTCTGGATGATTGTGACAATCTGGTCATCCCAGAAAAATTTCCTAGAGGTCCCGGTGCACCCTGATGCCTTTCCGATACCTAAACGGGTGGCGGACATAGTGAATAAGGAGTGGGAGAAGCCAGGCATACCTTTTGTCCCTCCTCCTATATTTAAAAAATTGTTCCCTATGGTCGACCCCAGGAAGGACTTATGGCAAACAGTCCCTAAGGTCGAGGGGGCGGTTTCTACACTAGCCAAGCGCACGACCATTCCCATTGAGGACAATTGTGCTTTCAAAGATCCTATGGATAAAAAATTGGAGGGTTTGCTTAAAAAGGATTTTTGTACAGCAAGGTTACCTCCTTCAACCTATTTCGTGCATTATTCCTGTCACTACAGCGGCGTGATTCTGGTTCGAGGAACTGGAAAAGTCGCTCAGTAGGGAGACTCCGTATGAGGAAGTCATGGACAGAATTCACGCACTTAAGTTAGCTAATTCCTTTATTTTAGATGCCGCTTTGCAGCTAGCGAGGTTAGCGGCGAAAAATTCAGGGTTTGCAATTGTGGCGCGCAGAGCGCTCTGGCTAAAGTCTTGGTCGGCGGATGTATCTTCCAAGACAAAATTGCTTAATATCCCTTTCAAAGGTAAGACCCTTTTTGGGCCAGAATTAAAAGAGATTATTTCAGACATCACTGGGGGAAAGGGCCATGCCCTCCCACAAGATAGACCTTTCAAGGCTAAGAATAAGTCCAATTTTCGTTCCTTTCGCAATTTCAGGAACGGAACGGCTTCCAACTCTGCAGCCTCTAGACAAGAGGGTAACGCTTCCCAGACTAAACCAGATTGGAAAATGCAAGGCTGGAACAAGGGTAAACAGGCCAAGAAAAAGCCACGTTACGTGGCGAAACATGTCAGGGACATTAGGGCAATGGTGAGGAGTCCTAGGAGCTCCTGTGTTTTTAGCAAGCCTTAAGCTACCGATTCAATTACTGTAGTCTTTTCACTCAATTTATTCTAAGTCTACAGAGAGCTAGGAATGGTTTAATATTTACATTTGATCCGGCTAGCCAAGTGTCACTGACAATCATGTTGCATTAATTAACCTAGCACCCGAGAACGCTGGAGAGCATATTACTCTCCCAGGCAGTTAACGGTTACAGCTGTAAATTTAGTCAGTATACCTAATATCACGGATTACATGTATGGACAAAACTGTGATTTATATAAGCATATCAATTTTTTAAAAAAATAGCCGCAAATGTCAGCACACACTAATGCATAAACAGTCACAAATGTGCAGTTAGGTCGTTGCAACATTATTGAAGATTTAAACTATTAGACACAAGTGTGTGTAAAAAGATAGACACAGCTAACCTCTTACAAAACTGAGCAGGCAAATAAGGTCCTGTGAATCACTATTACATGACAGGACATAAGCTACTGTGATTTTTATTAAAACTTTCTAGATCGAAATTTGTATAAGAGTGTAAAAACTGAGACACAGTTAACCTCTCAGACAACTGAATAAACACAGTACACACAGTCCTGTGCATTATTATTATACAACGGGGTATTTGAGACACTGTTTCATTATTTAATACTCAGACTGAAACACATACATATGTGAAAAGAGAGATACAATCAACCTCTCAGATAATCGAGCGAAGAAAGACTATATTTATAAACTGCTCTTTCTCTGCAGATGGTTAAACCTGGTAATATATCCAACTTAGCCGGCAACACTTATACTCAATTCAAGGTATACATAAGTATAGTATACACAGACAACAGCGAATAGTAAGCAGGTTAATTAACTGCAACCCAAATTATATTATATATAGGAGTATTTGCAGAAGTAATTTAAGTATTCTGTACAGCGACACGACAAGCCAAATAGACTACAATCGGTACATAAGTGTGTTTTTAAAGTTTTTTCCTATTTTATTTTCGAACCCCAATAAAAGTTAAATTTTAATTATAGTCAAGAGTATGTCTCTTCCATTCTTGGATTTCATTTTTTGATCTCTCGATATTAAAATGACTCAATAAGTGACCTGTGAGTGCTTCCAAGTGTATTCTTTTCCTTTCTTGCTCCAGAAATCAGTATTATACACATAGCACCAAATATAGCCACTCAGTTGGCTGATAACACAAAGGCCCCACTAGTTGGCCAGACATTTAAATAAAACAGGTCCTATTTATACCTGTAGTGCCATTGGTAATCCCTTTTTTCACAAACAGGCCAAGAAGCCTGCTGCTGCTACCAAGACAGCATGAAGGGGTAGCCCCCGATCCGGGACCGGATTTAGTAGGGGGCAGACTCTCTCTCTTTGCTCAGGCTTGGGCAAGAGATGTTCAGGATCCCTGGGCACTAGAAATAGTCTCTCAGGGTTATCTTCTAGAATTCAAGGAACTACCCCCAAGGGGGAGGTTCCACATGTCTCACTTATCTTCAAACCAAATAAAGAGACAGGCATTCTTACATTGTGTAGAAGACCTGTTAAAGATGGGAGTGATACACCCAGTTCCAACTGTGGAACAAGGTCAGGGGTTTTACTCAAATCTGTTTGTAGTTCCCAAAAAAGAGGGAACCTTCAGACCAATTCTGGATTTAAAAATTCTAAACAAATTTCTCAGAGTTCCATCGTTCAAAATGGAAACCATTCGAACAATTTTACCTACAATCCAGGAGGGTCAATTTATGACTACCGTGGATTTAAAGGATGCGTATCTACATATTCCTATCCACAAAGATCATCATCAGTTCCTAAGGTTCGCCTTTCTGGACAAACATTATCAGTTCGTGGCTCTCCCATTCGGGCTAGCCACTGCTCCAAGAATTTTCACAAAGGTGCTCGGGTCCCTTCTAGCGGTTCTAAGACCAAGGGGTATTTCAGTGGCACCTTATCTGGACGACATTCTAATCCAAGCGTCGTCTCTTTCCAAAGCAAAGGCTCATACAGACATTGTTCTAGCCTTTCTCAGATCTCACGGGTGGAAGGTGAACGTAGAAAAGAGTTCCCTGTCTCCGTCGACAAGAGTTCCCTTTTTGGGAACAATAATAGATTCTTTAGAAATGAAGATCTTCCTGACAGAAGTCAGAAAGTCAAAGCTTCTAAACGCTTGTCAAGTTCTTCACTCTATTCTGCAGCCTTCCATAGCTCAGTGCATGGAAGTAGTAGAGTTGATGGTTGCAGCAATGGACATAGTTCCTTTTGCTCAAATTCATCTAAGACCATTACAACTGTGCATGCTCAAGCAGTGGAATGGGGACTATACAGACTTGTCTCCAAAGATTCAAGTAGACCAGATGACCAGAGACTCACTCCGTTGGTGGTTGTCCCAGGAACACCTGTCTCAGGGAATGAGTTTCCGCAGACCAAAGTGGGTCATTGTGACGACCGACGCCAGTCTATTAGGCTGGGGCGCGGTCTGGGATTCCCTGAAAGCTCAGGGTCTATGGTCTCGGGAAGAGTCTCTTCTCCCGATAAACATCCTGGAACTGAGAGCGATATTCAATGCTCTCCGGGCTTGGCCTCAACTAGCGAAGGCCGGATTCATAAGATTCCAGTCAGACAATATGACGACTGTAGCTTACATCAACCATCAGGGGGGAACAAGGAGTTCCTTGGTGATGAGAGAGTTATCCAAAATCATCAAATGGGCGGAGGATCACTCCTGCCACCTATCTGCAATCCACATCCCAGGAGTAGACAACTGGGAGGCGGATTATCTGAGTCGTCAGACTTTCCATCCGGGGGAGTGGGAACTCCACCCGGAGGTGTTTGCCCAGTTGACTCAATTATGGGGCATTCCAGACATGGATCTGATTGCGTCTCGTCAGAACTTCAAGGTTCCTTGCTACGGGTCCAGATCCAGGGATCCCAAGGCGACTCTAGTGGATGCATTAGTGGCGCCTTGGTCGTTCAACCTAGCTTATGCGTTTCCACCGTTCCCTCTCCTTCCCAGGCTTGTAGCCAGGATCAAACAGGAGAAGGCCTCGGTGATTCTGATAGCTCCTGCGTGGCCGCGCAGGACTTGGTATGCAGACCTGGTGAATATGTCATCGGCTCCACCATGGAAGCTACCTTTGAGACAGGATCTTCTAGTACAAGGTCCATTCGAACATCCAAATCTAGTTTCTCTGCAGCTGACTGCTTGGAAATTGAACGTTGGATTTTATCCAAGCGTGGGTTTTCAGATTCAGTGATAGATACTCTGGTCCAAGCCAGAAAACCTGTGACTAGAAAGATTTACCATAAAATATGGAAAAGATATATCTGTTGGTGTGAATCCAAGGGATTCTCCTGGAGTAAGATTAAAATTCCTAAGATCCTCTCCTTTCTCCAAGAAAGTTTGGATAAGGGATTGTCAGCGAGTTCTCTAAAAGGACAGATTTCTGCTTTATCTGTCTTGTTACACAAACGACTGGCAGCTGTGCCAGATGTACAAGCTTTTGTACAGGCTTTGGTCAGAATCAAGCCTGTTTACAGACCCTTGACTCCTCCCTGGAGTCTAAATTTAGTTCTTTCAGTTCTTCATGGGGTTCCGTTTGAACCCTTACATTCCATAGATATCCAGTTACTATCTTGGAAAGTTCTGTTTTTGGTTGCTATTTCTTCTGCTAGAAGAGTTTCTGAATTATCTGCTTTGCAGTGTGATCCACCCTATCTGGTGTTCCATTCAGATAAGGTTGTTTTGCGTACCAAGCCTGGTTTTCTTCCAAAAGTTGTTTCCAAAAAGAATATTAACCAGGAAATAGTTGTTCCTTCTTTGTTTCCGAACCCAGTTTCAAAGAAGGAACGTTTGTTACACAATTTAGATGTAGTCCGTGCTTTAAAGTTCTATTTAGAAGCAACAAAGGATTTCAGACAAACTTCTTCTTTGTTTGTCGTTTATTCTGGTAAGAGGAGAGGACAAAAAGCTACTGCTACCTCTCTTTCTTTCTGGCTGAAAAGCATCATCCGATTGGCTTATGAGACTGCCGGACGGCAGCCTCCTGAACGAATCACAGCTCACTCTACTAGGGCTGTGGCTTCCACATGGGCCTTCAAGAACGAGGCTTCTGTTGATCAGATATGTAAGGCAGCGACTTGGTCTTCTCTGCACACTTTTGCCAAATTCTACAAATTTGATACTTATGCTTCTTTGGAGGCTATTTTTGGGAGAAAGGTTTTGCAAGCCGTGGTGCCTTCTGTTTAGGTAACCTGATTTGCTCCATCCGTGTCCTAAAGCTTTGGTATTGGTTCCCACAAGTTATGGATGACCTCGTGGACCGGACACACCAATGTTGGAGAAAACAGAATTTATGCTTACCTGATAAATTACTTTCTCCAACGGTGTGTCCGGTCCACGGCCCACTGGTATTTTAATCAGGTTTGAAAAATTTCTTTCTCTATACACTACAGTCACCACGGCACCCTATAGTTTCTCCTTTTTTTCTCCTAACCGTCGGTCGAATGACTGGGGGGACGGAGCCTGGGAGGGGCTATATGGACAGCTTTTGCTGTGCTCTTTGCCATTTCCTGTTGGGGAAGAGAATATTCCCACAAGTTATGGATGACGCAGTGGACCGGACACACCGTTGGAGAAAGTAATTTATCAGGTAAGCATAAATTCTGTTTCTACTGCAACTCACCTGCTGAAATATAGCGGTACCTTAGCTGCATCTCTAACATCTTTTATGGGTTTTAAGAGCATTATTACCCTGTGATACGAAGCGCTTATGTGTGCGACCGCGCTCCGCAGAGTTACATGCTGTGATACGAAGCGCTTATGTGTGCGACCGCGCTCCGCAGAGTTACATGCTGTGATACGAAGCGCTTATGTGTGTGACAGCGACCGCGCTATACAGAGTTACATGCTGTGATACGAAGCGCTTATGTGTGTGACAGCGACCGCGCTATACAGAGTTACATGCTGTGATACGAAGCGCTTATGTGTGTGACAGCGACCGCGCTATACAGAGTTACATGCTGTGATACGAAGCGCTTATGTGTGTGCATTTTGTTACAGCGACCGCGCTACGCAGAGTTACATGCTGTGATGAAACAGGTGCCTGATTTGAAGCCCGATCTTCTCAACACATTTGATGCAAAGCTGCTGGTCCCTGTCCAGAGAGTGGGAGAAAAGAAAAGGAGGGATAACTTCAAGAACCTCATCCACGGCTGTATAGGGGTGAGGAGAATTACCCAGTTGCCCACAATAGGAATAACGTGTGTGTCCCCCCCCCCCCCCCGTACTTGTAGGGCTAGAGACAAACAGGAAGCTGTTACCAGAAGCAGATTGAGATTTAAGAAAAACAGATGTTTTGAGAAGCTGAA
The DNA here is from genome assembly GCF_027579735.1 of Bombina bombina. Taxonomy (NCBI): domain Eukaryota; kingdom Metazoa; phylum Chordata; class Amphibia; order Anura; family Bombinatoridae; genus Bombina; species Bombina bombina. Next base: position 1,225,538,418 of record NC_069502.1, read on the forward strand.
ACTTGTAGAATTCCCGAGAGAAGTTGATTGATGTGATATGTAACCTTCAGATAAGCCCAGAGTTGGTTAGAGGATCACAGTTACTGTTGTAGAATCTGTACTAGCGGAAGGTTTGCCTCTGGCGTAGACAAATCTGGGAACACCACTCCACTTCCTGTCAGTACTACAACTCCCCTTTCTGTCAGTACTACAACTCCACTTCCTGTTAGTACTACAACTCCCCTTTCTGTCAGTTCCTCCTCTCCCCTTCCTGTCAGTTCCGCCTCTCCCCTTTCTGTCAGTTCCGCCTCTCCACTTCCTGTCAGTACCACCTCTCCCCTTTCTGTCAGTTCCACCTCTCCCCTTCCTGTCAGTTCCGCCTCTCCCTTTCCTGTCAGTTCCGCCTCTCCCCTTCCTGTCAGTTCCGCCTCTCCCCTTCCTGTCAGTTCCACCTCTCCCCTTCCTGTCAGTACCACCTCTCCCTTTCCTGTCAGTTCCGCCTCTCCCCTTCCTGTCAGTTCCACCTCTCCCCTTCCTGTCAGTTCCACCTCTCCCCTTCCTGTCAGTTCCGCCTCTCCCCTTCCTGTCAGTTCCGCCTCTCCCTTTCCTGTCAGTTCCGCCTCTCCCCTTCCTGTCAGTTCTGCCTCTCCCCTTCCTCTCCCCTTCCTGTCAGTTCCGCCTCTCCCCTTCCTGTCAGTTCCGCCTCTCCCCTTCCTCTCCCCTTCCTGTCAGTACCACCTCTCCCCTCCCTGTCAGTTCCACCTCTCCCCTTCCTGTCAGTACCGCCTCTCCCCTTCCTGTCAGTACCACCTCTCCCCTACCAGTCAGTACCACCTCTCCCCTTCCTGTCAGTACCACCTCTCCCCTTCCTGTCAGTACCGCCTCTCCCCTTCCTTTCCCCTTCCTCTCCCCTTCCTGTCAGTTCCGCCTCTCCCCTTCCTGTCAGTTCCGCCTCTCCCCTTCCTCTCCCCTTCCTCTCCCCTTCCTGTCAGTTCCTCCTCTCCCCTTCCTGTCAGTACCACCTCTCCCCTTCCTGTCAGTTCCGCCTCTCCCCTTCCTCTCCCCTTCCTGTCAGTACCGCCTCTCCCCTTCCTGTCAGTACCACCTCTCCCCTCCCTGTCAGTTCCACCTCTCCCCTTCCTGTCAGTACCACCTCTCCCCTCCCTGTCAGTTCCACCTCTCCCTTTCCTGTCAGTTCCGCCTCTCCCCTTCCTGTCAGTTCTGCCTCTCCCCTTCCTCTCCCCTTCCTGTCAGTTCCTCCTCTCCCCTTCCTGTCAGTACCACCTCTCCCCTTCCTGTCAGTTCCGCCTCTCCCCTTCCTCTCCCCTTCCTGTCAGTACCGCCTCTCCCCTTCCTGTCAGTACCACCTCTCCCCTCCCTGTCAGTTCCACCTCTCCCCTTCCTGTCAGTACCGCCTCTCCCCTTCCTGTCAGTACCGCCTCTCCCCTTCCTGTTAGTACCGCCTCTCCCCTTCCTGTCAGTACCGCCTCTCCCCTTCCTGTCAGTACCGCCTCTTCCCGTCCTGTCAGTACCGCCTCTCCCCTTCCTGTCATTACCGCCTCTCCCCTTTCTGTCAGTACCGCCTCTCCCCTTCCTGTCAGTACCGCCTCTTCCTGTCCTGTCAGTTCCGCCTCTCCCCGTCCTGTCAGTACCGCCTCTCCCCGTCCTGTTAGTACCGCCTCTCCCCTTCCTGTCAGTACCGCCTCTCCCCTTCCTGTCATTACCGCCTCTCCCCTTTCTGTCAGTACCGCCTCTCCCCTTCCTGTCAGTACCGCCTCTTCCTGTCCTGTCAGTTCCGCCTCTCCCCGTCCTGTCAGTACCGCATCTCCCCGTCCTGTCAGTACCGCCTCTCCCCGTCCTGTCAGTACCGCCTCTCCCCTTCCTGTCAGTACCGCCTCTCCCCTTCCTGTCAGTACCGCCTCTCCCCGTCCTGTCAGTTCCACCTCTCCCCGTCCTGTCAGTTCCACCTCTCCCCGTCCTGTCAGTTCCACCTCTCCCCTTCCTGTCAGTTCCACCTCTCCCCTTCCTGTCAGTACCACCACTCCCCTTCCTGTCAGTACCACCTCTGCCTGTGAGATAACTGTTTGAAATGTTCTCCAATCTGCGCACTAGCTACAAAAAAAGTGCCGTATGACTAGCGCACCGAATGGAGTTCAAACTGTTAGCTCAAAAAAATGAGTTTTCTAACCTATGACATGGAGAGTCCACAACGTCATTCCAATTAATAGTGGGATATTCAACTCCTGACCAGCAGGAGGAGTCACAGAGCACCCCAACAACGCTGTTAAGTGTCACTTCCCTTACCCATAACTCCCAGTCATTCTCTTTGCCTCTGTCAATGAAGGAGTTGGTGTCTGAAGATATTTAATCCTTTTATGGGTGCTTTTCCCTGCAAGCAAGGATTGGGGCTATGCTGTGTCCATGTCAATCTCTTTAGTAAGAGTAGTGGTGGCATTTCGCAGTTAGAAGATGGCGAGGTGGTCTTTGCTTGACTTCTAACATTTATGCTACCCCTATTATAGAAAACCAGGGTTGGTTACTCTGTATTTTCTTTCTCTTCAGGTCCCTGTCAGCGAGCAGATGAGGCTGACACACATTATTGTGCTGTGACTGTTCAACAGCTGAAGACCCTGGTGGGTAAGTCCTTTCATTTATATTTCACAGACAGATATCCTGCACAAGGACTGAGATATTCAGTAACCTGGTGGGACCTGCTTCCTTCCAAATAAATAGGTGCCTGGTTTATGGTGAGTGAGATAGGGTATCCTCTTTTTATCCCTGGAAACTCTGTTTTTTACGGACCTTGTGGTCCTAATGATGGGCACTTTATTTATAAGCATGTTCACAGTACTACTGTTTTACTGTGACATTTTTTGTGTGTTGTTTTCCTCTGACTAAAATGGGGTTTTCTGTAGTTGCTTTTTTTTCACGCGCTTACGCTAAAATCGCTAGGACGTTAAGGAGTCCAGATTGTTATGCTGGTCATCCCTTTGCCTTTCGTGATCATAGTAGTGAGACCATTTTGCGCGCTGGGGAGTATTTAGTCAGATTGCCTATTTATAAGGATTGTTTGGCGTACTCTGATTTTTTCCTGTGTTCTGTAGAGAACTCCAATCGGACGTCACTTCCGGTATTTCCATACAACTGATTGGTCCGTGTCCAGTGAGTGACAGGATTCACAACCAATCAGATAGGGCATTTAATCGCCTATCTTCACTATCTATTTTACCTCCGCCTGGGGGGTTCAAGGTGGGCAAAGCCCCCCCTAGTAAACCTCATTCCCCAAGGTTTACTTGGTATGTATGCCAAAGGGTCTGCGGTGGCCCCCCCAGACAGAGGCAAAACAGATATTAAAATAAGAGTGACGTCAGATTGGAGTTTTTGACGAATTGGAGTTCTCGACAGAACACCGGTATGCCTTTTAGATGTTCCGCCATTGTGAGGGGTTACTATAGCGGCGCCATGTTTATTTCACAATGCAGTATAGCGCAATGTTGGTGCAATACGCAGCTGTTTGTAAGTATAATCTCTTATATAGCGATGGCATGGATAATAGTGCAGTGCTGATGTGATCTGCAGCTGTTTGTAAGTATAATCTCTTATATAGCGATGGCATGGATAATAGCGCAGTGCTGATGCGATCCTCAGCTGTTTGTAAGTATAATCTCTTATATAGCGATGGCATGGATAATAGTGCAGTGCTGATGCATGCCGCAGCTGTTTGTAAGTATAATCTCTTATATAGCGATGGCATGGATAATAGCGCAGTGCTGATGCGATCCTCAGCTGTTTGTAAGTATAATCTCTTATATAGCGATGGCATGGATAATAGCGCAGTGCAGATGCGATCCTCAGCTGTTTGTAAGTATAATCTCTTATATAGCGATGGCATGGATAATAGCGCAGTGCAGATGCGATCCGCAGCTGTTTGTAAGTAAGATCTCTTATATAGCAATGGCATGGATAATAGCGCAGCGCTAATGCGATCCGCAGCTGTTTGTAAGTAAGATCTCTTATATAGCGATGGCATGGATAATAGTGCAGTGCTGATGTGATCCGCAGCTGTTTGTAAGTATAATCTCTTATATAGCGATGGCATGGATAATAGCGCATTGCTGATGCGATCCCCAGCTGTTTGTAAGTATAATCTCTTATATAGCGATGGCATGGATAATAGTGCAGTGCTGATGTGATCCGCAGCTGTTTGTAAGTATAATCTCTTATATAGCGATAGGATAATAGTGCAGTGCTGATGCGTTCCGCAGCTGTTTGTAAGTAAGATCTCTTATATAGCGATGGCATGGATAATAGCGCAGTGCTGATGTGATCCGCAGCTGTTTGTAAGTAAAATCTCTTATATAGCGATGGCATGGATAATAGTGCAGTGCTGATGTGATCTGCAGCTGTTTGTAAGTATAATCTCTTATATAGCGATGGCATGGATAATAGTGCAGTGCTGATGTGATCCGCAGCTGTTTGTAAGTATAATCTCTTATATAGCAATGGCATGGATAATAGCGCAGTGCTGATGTGATCCGCAGCTGTTTATAAGTATAATCTCTTATATAGCAATGGCATGGATAATAGCTCATTGCTGATGCGATCCGCAGCTGTTTGTAAGTATAATCTCTTATATAGCGATAGGATAATAGTGCAGTGCTAATGTGATCCGCAGCTGTTTGTAAGTATAATCTCTTATATAGCGATGGCATGGATAATAGCGCAGCGCTAATGCGATCCGCAGCTGTTTGTAAGTATAATCTCTTATATAGCGATGGCATGGATAATAGTGCATTGCTGATGTGATCCGCAGCTGTTTGTAAGTATAATCTCTTATATAGCGATGGCATGGATAATAGCGCATTGCTGATGTGATCCGCAGCTGTTTGTAAGTATAATCTCTTATATAGCGATGGCATGGATAATAGTGCAGTGCTGATGCGATCCCCAGCTGTTTGTAAATATAATCTCTTATATAGCGATGGCATGGATAATAGCGCAGTGCTGATGTGATCCGCAGCTGTTTGTAAGTATATACTCTTATATAGCGATTGCATGGATAATAGCGCAGTGCTGATGCGATCCGCAGCTGTTTGTAAGTAAGACCTCTTATATAGCGATGGCATGGATAATAGTGCAGTGCTGATGTGATCCGCAGCTGTTTGTAAGTATAATCTCTTATATAGCGATTGCATGGATAATAGCGCAGTGCTGATGCGATCCGCAGCTGTTTGTAAGTAAGACCTCTTATATAGCGATGGCATGGATAATAGTGCAGTGCTGATGTGATCCGCAGCTGTTTGTAAGTATAATCTCTTATATAGCGATGGCATGGATAATAGCGCAGTGCTGATGTGATCCACAGCTGTTTGTAAGTATATACTCTTATATAGCGATTGCATGGATAATAGCGCAGTGCTGATGCGATCCGCAGCTGTTTGTAAGTAAGATCTCTTATATAGCGATGGCATGGATAATAGCGCAGTGCTGATGTGATCCGCAGCTGTTTGTAAGTAAGATCTCTTATATAGCGATGGCATGGATAATAGCGCAGTGCTGATGTGATCCGCAGCTGTTTGTAAGTAAGATCTCTTATATAGCGATGGCATGGATAATAGCGCAGTGCTGATGTGATCCGCAGCTGTTTGTAAGTATATACTCTTTATAGCGATGGCATGGATAATAGCGCAGTGCTGATGCGATCCGCAGCTGTTTGTAAGTAAGATCTCTTATATAGCGATGGCATGGATAATAGCGCAGCGCTAATGCGATCCGCAGCTGTTTGTAAGTATAATCTCTTATATAGCGATGGCATGGATAATAGTGCAGTGCTGATGTGATCCGCAGCTGTTTGTAAGTATAATCTCTTATATAGCGATGGCATGGATAATAGCGCAGTGCTGATGTGATCCGCAGCTGTTTGTAAGTATATACTCTTATATAGCGATTGCATGGATAATAGCACAGTGCTGATGCGATCCGCAGCTGTTTGTAAGTAAGATCTCTTATATAGCGATGGCATGGATAATAGTGCAGTGCTGATGTGATCCGCAGCTGTTTGTAAGTAAGATCTCTTATATAGCGATTGCATGGATAATAGCGCAGTGCTGATGCGATCCGCAGCTGTTTGTAAGTAAGATCTCTTATATAGCGATGGCATGGATAATAGTGCAGTGCTGATGTGATCCGCAGCTGTTTGTAAGTATGATCTCTTATATAGCGATGGCATGGATAATAGTGCAGTGCTGATGTGATCCGCAGCTGTTTCTAAGTATAATCTCTTATATAGCGATAGGATAATAGCGCAGTGTTACCTGTTCTAAAACTGGTGGTTATGTGCTAGTTTTTCATTTCTCAGCGGATCCTCCCTTTGTACTTTAAAGTAGAGATCCAGGCTGCAGATATCTCTGAGTTTTTGCCTGAAACAGCTCAGGTTAATTTAGAGGTGAAGATGTTTTTTTTTCTGTAGGGCTTAACTTGTATTCAGTTGTCTCTACCCTACTAATATACATATTTATTTGTGTATTACACTCTTCTCTTTGGAGACAGTGTTCCCTTAGGGATGGCTGCCTTCTGGTGGCTTTTCATTGTAATTACATTCTCATTTCTATATTGAGAAATTCATGTACTTATTTTATGTAATATACATAATTTTCGTTCATGTAATTGGCAAGAGTCCATGAGCTAGTGTCGTATGGGATATACAATCCTACCAGGAGGGACAAAGTTTCCTAAGCCTCAAAATGCCTATAAATACACCCCTCCCCACACCCACAATTCAGTTTTACAAACTTTGCTTCCTATGGAGGTGGTGAAGTAAGTTTGTGCTTGATTTTCTTCTGTGATATGCGCTTCTCAGCATTTTGAAGCCCGATTCCTCTGAGTACAGCGTTTGTCAGAGGGATGTGAAGGGAGTATCACCTATTTTTTTCATAGGTTCTCTGTTATCGGTCGTAGAGATTCATCTCCTACCTCCCTTTTCAGATCGACGATATACTCTCATATTCCATTACCTCTACTGATACTGTTTTAGTACTGGTTTGGCTATCTGCTATATGTGGATGGGTGTCTTTCGGTAAGTATGCTTTCGTTATTTAAGACACTCAGTTATGGTTTGGCGCTTTATGTATTAATATAAAGTTTTAAATATACGTATTGTACTTATATTTGCCATGAGTCAGGTTTATGTATATTTCCTTTTGCAGACTATCAGTTTCAAAATTGGGAAACATATTTAGGAAGTTATTTTTTCTTACCTGGGGTATAGTCTTTTTCTTCAAATTGACTATTTTTTTCATTAAATTTTGCGGGCAAAATTAGGCTCGTGAGGTTGCAAAATGCTGATATTTATTGCGTCATTTTTTGCATGATAATTTTTTTGGCACAAAGGTACGTTCGGTGACGCAAATTCGTCATTTCCGGTGTCTTAGTTGACGCCAGGTTTCCTTGCACACGCAAGTTGCGTCATTTCCGGATGTTGTTAGCGCCAAAAATAATTTAGTTATTTAAGCCCCACTTCCTATATGCCTCTTGCCTTTTTTTATGCTCAGGGGGCTATGCTGTTTGCATTTTTTCTTTCTAATGACATGGTGAGTCCATGGATCATCTAATTACTATTGGTAATATCACTCCTGCTGGGCAGTAGGCGGCAAAGAGCACCACAGCAAAGCTGGTAAATATCACCTCCCTTCCCTCCAACCCCAGTCATTCTCTTTGCCTTCGTTAGAGCAAGGAAGTGGTAAAGTTAGTGTCTGAAAAGATTCTTCAATCAAGATTGTATTATTTTAATTGCAGCACAAGTAGTACAAGTATGTGCTGTTTTTCCTCCAGGGTGTAGCTGTAGTCCATTTCAGTCTCTTCAGTAGAGCATTGGTGGCTTTTAAGCAAAGGGCACTTGTGGGAGATAATGCTCACTGCACCTCCCTAAAATTTAAATAAAGTGCTGCCCTTTTTATTATTTATCCACAGGTCAATGTGAGGGAAAGGACCTCTCCAAACCTAGTCAGCTGCCTTGCTGCCAGGCAGATTTTATTGAGGCAAGTGCTATTATTTTTCTTAAGCAGTATTAAGGTAAAAATATGGCACTTATTATTTCCCTGAAATGGGATGTTTGATGCATTAATCCTAATGTCTTAAGGGGATTATGTAAGGCAGTATTTGCAGGCACTGGGGACTTGAGGAGAATAGGCTCAATGTTGGTGATACTTTCACATGAAATGTCAACTGACACGTTATTTTTGACACGCCCACGATGGACGGGGCTTGTGTGGCAGTAAAATTACGTGTTGCGCACATATTTTCTCTCACTTCCTGTATATGAAGGAGAGAAATCTTGCAACTTGCCGTTTTTCTTTTTTTTAGTTAACACGGATTAACGATCGTCTAGCATTATTTAAAACAGCTCTGTTTTGGTTCCGGTTTCCATACATATTATCTCCGGTAATCCAGCAAGGTAGGCACCTCAGCAGAGCTAAAGCTGAGGTGTAGAGGCTGTTTGAGGTGTTTTGAAACATTATTTTTCATTATTGCATTACTTTAAAAAATACAGCAATTTCGTTTTTACATTTCATCAAAAATAAAGCAGTTACGTTTTAAAATTTAAAGAAACAGTAACTTTTTTTCTGTATAAAATTTTAGTAAAATTTAAATATTTTTAATTTTATTTCTATTAAGATGGATCAAGACTCTGTTATAGATTACAGATGTCCTTAATGTTTGAATGCTAATATTGAACCATCAGTCCCTTTCTGTTCCTCATGTGTTGAGAGAACACTAAATTTTAGGGATAGACTTTTTGAGCCAATATTGTCTAAGACGGATGCTGTCCAGGAGTCTTCTGACAATGTTCAAAATATGCCGCAGTTTTCTCCTCAGGTGTCCCAAATTTTATTGCCCATTAATACAGTGCCCTGCGCTTCCTTCCAAGCTCCATCTGGAGTTTCTTTGCAAGACATTGCTTCCCTCATGTCTTCTGCAGTTTCTTATGTGTTGTTTGCTTTTCCCATGCTACAGGGAAAGCGCAAGAGGAAATGTAAAGAATCAGTGTGTAAGGTTTCTGACACGACAGTGTCTATTCCGAATGTTCCCTTTCATAGGTCTAAGAGGAGGATACTTCGGTAGCATCTGAGGGTGAGATCTCAGATTCAGACAGTGTAATTCCTTCCTCTGATGCTGAAGTTGTATCCTTCAGATTTTAAGCTAGAGAACCTCTGTTTACTACTTTAAGGAGGTTTTGGCTACTTTGGACGACTCTGACGCCACTGTCGTTGTCAACCCTAAGAAGTCTAATAAACTTAACAACTATTATGATGTACCTTCCATGCTGGAATGTTTTCCCGTACCAGATCGGGCTTCAGATATTATTGTTAAGGATTGGGAGAAACCGGGTATTCCTTTTTCTCCTTCTCCTATTTTTAAGAAGATGTTTCCCATTGATGACTCTATCAAAGAGTCTTGGCAAACGGTCCCCAAGGTGGAAGGGGCAATCTCCACTTTAGCTAAGAGAACTACTATTCCCATAGAGGATAGCTGTTCTTTTAAGGATCCTATAGATAAGAAACTGTAGGGTTTTCTTAAAAAGATGTATGTTCACCAGGGTTTACAATGGCAACCTGCAGTGTGTATTGCTACCGTCTCTAGTGCAGTGGCATACTGGTTTGATGCGTTGTCTGATTCTATTCAAACAGATACTCCCCTTGAAGAGATCCAGGACAGGATCAAGGGTCTTAAATTGGCCAATTCTTTTATTTCTGATGTTTCCCTTCAGGTTATCAAATTAGGTGCAAAGATTTCTAGTTTTGCCATTCTGGCCCGTAGAGCCTTATGGTTGAAATCTTGGTCTGCTGATGTGTCGTCTAAGCTTTTGGCTATTACTTACAAGGGTAAGACCTTGTTTGGGCCAGCTTTGGCTGAGATTATTTCTGACATCACAGGAGGAAAAGGACATTTCCTCCCTCAGGATAAGAGAAATAACAGAAGGGACGTCAGAGTAATTTTCGTATTTTTCGAAACTTCAAGGGTAAACCTTCCTCTCCCTCTACGAAACAGGAACAGTCCAAGCCTTCCTAGAGACCCAACCAATCTTGGAATAAGGGAAAGCCGCTAATGACTCAAAGTCAGCATGAAGGGTCTGCCCCCAATCCGGGACCGGATCTTGTGGGGGAACAGAATTTCCTTTTTCGGTCAGGCTTGGATTCGGGACGTTCAGGATCCTTGGGCGATAGACATTGTGTCCCAGGGATACAAACTATAATTCAAGACCTTTCCCCCCAGGGGCAGATTTCTGCTCTCAAGATTATCTGTCGACCAGATAAAAAGAGAGGCGTTCTTACACTGTGTTCGGGATCTTTCCGAAATGGGAGTGATAGTTCCTGTTCCAGTACAGGAGCAGGGTCTGGGATTTTACTCCAATCTGTTTGTGGTTCCCAAGAAAGAGGGAACCTTCAGACCAATCTTAGATTTCAAAAGTCTAAACAAATTCCTCAGAGTACCGTTCTTCAAGATGGAAACTATTTGTTCCATTTTTCCTTTAGTTCAAGAAGGTAAATTTATGACAACAGTGTATTTAAAGGACGCATACCTACATGTTCCCATCCACAGGGATCATCCCAAGTTTCTGAGATTTGCTTTTCTACTCAAACACTTCCCGTTTGTGGCTTTTCCATTCGGTCTTGCTACAGCTCCCAGAATTTTTTCGAAGGTTCTGGGATCCCTGTTGGCAGTGCTCCGATTGCAGGGTATTGCAGTGGCGTCTTATCTGGACAATATTCTGGTTCAGGCCCAATCTTTTCAACAAGCAAACTCCCACATGGAGATGCTTTTATCCTTCTTGCACTCTCACAGATGGAAGGTAAATCTGGAAAAGAGTTCTTTAATTCCATCCACAAGGGTAGTATTCTTGGGAACCATAATAGATTCCATTTTGATGTAGATTTTTCTGACAGAGGTAGGAAAATCCAAGATTTTTGATGCTTGTCTGTCTCTTCATTCCTCTCCTCAGCCATCTGTGGCTCAATGTATGGAGGTAATCAGTCTGATGGTAGCCACCATGGATATTATTCCGTTTGCTCGTTTCCATCTCAGACCTCTGCAGTTATGCATGCTCAGACAGTGGAACGGGATTATGCAGATCTGTCTCCGCAAATTCATCTGGATCAGATGACAAGAGATTCTTTTCCTTTGTGGTTGTCTCAGGATCATCTCTCCCAGGGAACCTGTTTTTGCAGACCCTCCTGGGTGATTGTGACAACGGACGTCAGCCTGATAGGTTGGGGAGCAGTATGGGGCCTTCAAAGGGCTCAGGGGACATGGACTCTGGAAGAGTCTGTTCTTCCTATAAACATTCTAGAGCTAAGAGCAATCTTCAATGCTCTTCTGGCCTGGCCTCAGCTTCTGCCCGGTTTATCAGATTTCAGTCGGACAACATAACCTCAGTGGCTTACATCAACCATCAAGACGGAACTTGGAGTTCTTTGGCCATGAAGAGGTGTCCAAGATTAATCAGTGGGCAGAGACCCACAACTGTTGTCTATCTGCAATCCACATTCCAGGAGTGGACAATTGGGAAGCGGATTTTCTGAGCAGACAGACCTTTCACCCGGGTGAATGGGAAATACACCCGGAAGTGTTTTCCAACTTGATTCTCAAATGGGGACATCCGGATCTAGATCTCATGGCATCTTGTCAGAATGCCAAGCTTCTGAGGTACGGGTCAAGGTCCAGGGACCCTCAGGCGGTTCTGATAGATGCTCTGGCAGTTCCTTGGAACTTCAGTCTTTCCTCCGTTCGCTCTCCTTTCTCGGGTCATAGCTCGGATCAAGCAAGAGAGGGCGTTGGTGATTGGGCGTTGTTATCTTGAAAGGTTTTGTTTCTTGTTGCTATTTCTTCTGCTCGTAGAGTCTCAGAGCTCTCAGCTTTACAGTATGAGTCTCCTTACCTTATTTTTCATTCGGATAAGGTAGTTTTACGTACTAAGTTAAGTTTTCTTCCTAAAGTAGTTTCAGATCGAAACATTAATCAGGAGATTGTTGTTCCTTCTTTATGTCTACGAGGGCTGTTTCCTCTTCCTGGGCATTCAAAAATTAAGCTTCTGTGGAGCATATTTGCAAGGCTGCAACTTGGTCCTCTCTACTCACTTTTTCAAAATCTATAAATTTGATACTTTTGCCTCGGCTGAGGCTTCCTTTGGGAGAAAGGTTCTTCAAGCAGTGGTGCCTTCTGTTTAGGTTCCCTGTCTTGTCCCTCCCTTATCTGTGTCCTTTAGCTTGGGTATTGATTCCCAATAGTAATTAGATGATCCGTGGACTCACCGTGTCATTAGAAAGAAAACTAAATTTATGCTTACCTGATAAATTTATTTATTTCTTGAAACGGTGAGTGCACGGCCCGCCCTGTTTTGAAGACAGGGATTTTTTAGTTATGTTATAAACCTCAGGCACCTCTGCGCCTTGGACGGGAACCAAAAAGAGGGGTGCCCTAAATAATTTGAACAAAGTCTGTGCACAAACCGTCAGCAATCGTGTGTAGACGGGTGATACAGGAAGGCTCAGATGAGGAGCACAAGTCTGAAGCGGCAGCTCCTCTGGTCCTCGGTCAGAAGATTCTGTGAAATTAGAAGTGAAAAAGAGGGCGCCACATAGCGTAATAACGTCTGATCAGGGGCTGGAAGAACAATTACAAAAGGCTTACCGAATGTATATGCACCGTTCTATGACCGGTGCTCTCTGGCCAACTAACAGTGGTTAGCACACTGGTGGGTCTGTAATACCGCTGCACCTGAACAAAGGCAGGTGAATCTCTGTGTAGCCCTGGTGAAGGTAGATGGACTTCTGTGGAATGTGGTATTTCAAGGCTGCAGTGTGTATCAAATTCGCTAGCCCATTCCAAGGCAAGATAAAACAAAGGACAACTTCCGTGGAGTAAAAACAATCTTTAATCCATAAAAACACCGCTACGCGTTTCTCGACCGTAAACTGGTCGTTTCATCAGGCATAAACAAATGGATACAAATAATACAAATTGAAAACCTTAAATACTGGTGTGTTTTAAAAAACGGAAGTTGTCATAATACCAAAATAGACCAATGGTGGCTTAATTTGCACTGCGAGGCTTATTAACATTGTGTATGATGTTCACCTGTGAACTGCCCCATTGATCGAATACAAATGTATATCTCTGAAAAAAGTGGTGATAGAACAATGACAAAAGTAACAGAAAACACTAAGAAATTAGTCCTAAATGTTTGAGTTCACATTCTGATAATAATCCCAAGAGGTATGTGTTTGTTTGAAAGAAAACAAAGAAATAATAAAATAATTGAGAAAACTAATAAATAGTGTCAGGCATCTGTAAGTTGTAAAGTGAGACCCTACGGCTCCGGAAGAAATACAAAATGAAAAATAACATCGCTGGGACTTACAGGGGCTGATTGTTAAATTAGAAATAATTCAAGGATTATTCGTTTAAATATAAAAAAAAAGTTGTAAATATTGCTAAAATAAGACATTTGAGGTTGCTGATTTGGAACTTAACTATAGTCCCCAGTAAAATTCTTTTTAAAAAATTGCGTTGTCAAATGTTAATAAGAATTCTAAATTATAGTCAAAATTAGTGCATCCCTTATATTGGCGAAGTAGATGATAAGGGCAAAATATAATTTTTTGAAAAAGATTCGTGTAGATGCGATGAATGTAATTCATGGTATGTTTATAAGTATTTAATGTTTGTCATCAAAGATATTGGTTTGTAATGTTGTCTCATAGATTTGCAAAAACGTATCCAAAATGTGCTACATAAGTTGGTCAGAAAAAATATGAAGAAAATACGGTTGCTGGATTGGGAAATGTTAACATGACTGCAAGAACTTTTTCATGTTTTTAAATAAATCCATGTGTGTATGATAGTATGCGTGTGAATAAAAAGTGGCCTATAATATGTAAGAAATCCTAGTGTAAATAGTTCTTTGGGACTCCAATTATATTGTAAACTCAGTGGATAATAAGTGTAAAGTTGTGTGTAAGAAATGAGTGTATTGAACTTTTGTCTCGCCAGAAAAAATCCACCCACTTGTATATGTATTATAGGGGTAATATATGGTATTTACGTGTAATTGTTGTTCAGACAAGCTGTTTGAAATCGTTGTGTTGTTAAGATTTACTATTGTTATTTGGAAAGCATGCGTTACAAATATGGTATAAATACGCAAAATGTGTATGTCCTGAGCTAATGATATGGATGTACACCAGAGAATGGTGAATAAAAACAGGGTTAATATAACAAGATTGTATTCAGGATATCCAGATAATATGTCATGTTGGATAATAGTTAGTAATGCCTCTGTGCAAGTGTGATAATAAGGGTCGAGGTCTGTAATGATATCTCGAATGACAGATGTATGAGAGATCTGTTACAAATCGAGAAACTCGATCTAAAAATACAATAAAAGATAAAAGATCCCATCTGGGTCTACGATCTAAATGCAAGCATAATAAAAGACGCAAATAGAAAAAGAGTATGTAAGTCTCATAAACAGTTGTCAACGACGAGTCTGTGTATTTGAAAACATACGGTGTGTCAGGATTCAGACATGAAGTATTGGGGAGGTGGGAAGATGAGTGAATATGGCTGTACAATATCTTGAGAATATAAAGTGTAATGAAAATAGAAACATGATGTACAAACAGTTGTACGAGTGTATAGTGTCATGGTATCAGAAAACTAGTCATGGTGTAAAAGAGTTAGACTAGCGAGGAAGGGGTATAGTATACAGCAGAATAAACCAGTGTAAGGGGGAACCTGTGTTGTATAGATATTCATCATAATAAAATGCTGACATGAAACCTGAAACCAGATTAATTGGTTATGTTGTCTGCTGTAAGTGGGAGAAAAAATGTAAAGTGTAGCCGTAAAATAGGATATGGTGTAAAAGGGAAAAAGTGTATGTAATAGTGGAAGATGGTATGGAGTGCTGCACACAAATAGGATATATAGTGTAACAGAAGGGGGGTGGGGTGGGGATATATGTGGGACAAATGATAGGATATGATATTGGAATGTGAATAAATATAACTTAGTGTGGTAAATATACCCGCATATGTATTAATTGGAAACTGTTGAACAATCTGAATTAATTGAACGCTGCTAGGTCCAGGTTAGCATTTAAACCTTCGGGAAACAATGTCTTCAATTTGAAAATCCAAAAAGTTTCCCGTTGTCTGAGTTTGTTAACTCTATTGTAATCTGATGATTTGGGAATAAAATCAATAGGGAGATATTTGAAGATATGGGGGTTACCCTGATGTTTTAACAGACAGTGGTTAGGGATACTGTGTTTGACTTTTGTTTTCTTGCAATTCTTACAGTTACGATAATGTTCCCCCCACCTTGTTTTGACTTTTCTGGAGGTGCGGCCTACATATTGCAGGCCGCATACACACTCAAATAGATATATTACGAAAGCGGAATCACAATTGAAAAAGCCCTGGATGGGAAAGGTATCTCCGGTAGTATGAGATTTAAAAAGTTTAGTGCCAGATTTAATAGATTGACAAGAATTACATCCGGTTTTACCATATTTGTATACTCCCTGTAAACCAAAAATTCCTTTCTTGAATTTGTTAGTGTCTTTGGACCGCTGTTGTGTATGTTTGACTATTTTGCTTGGTGCCAATCTACTTCTCAAGGTGGGAGCTCTCCTATAAACAATTCTTGGTTGATCCTGTACAATGTTTTTCAGTATGGGATCCCTTTGAATAACATGCCAATGTTTATGGATTATCTGTTGTATTTTATGAAAACTGTTGTTATATTGAGTAAAGAACATATAAAGAACACCCAAAATTCACAAGGACAAAAATAACCCCCCTGGGTGTCCAATCATTGCAGGGATTGGTAATCTAACCTACAATCTATCATTCTATATAGATCAATTTTTACAGAAATTTGTAATAACACTTCCCTCTTACATTAGGGATAGCACCCATCTCTTACAACTACTACAAGATCTGACCCTTACAAACACAAAGAAACTTTGGATTACATACGACGTCAGTTCCCTATATTCAAATATAGCTCACGATCTAGGAGTGTCAGCAGTATCCCATTTTTTAGAACAAGACCCGTATTTACCCAAAGAACAAAAAGCATTTATTTTAGAATGCATTATGTACATTTTACAACACAACTATTTTCTCTATCTAGACCGTTTTTATTTACAGATCAGGGGAACGGCCATGGGTACCAGGTTTGCCCCAAGTTTCGCCAATCTCTTTATGGGATTATTCGAGGAGGTATACATCCACCACACGGACCTTGGGGCGAACCTGGTATTCTATGGCCGTTACATAGATGACCTTTTATTAATTTGGAATGGTTACCTCGAATCGGCAGAATCGTTCATTACACATCTTAATAGCAATGATATGGGAATTACATTTACGGCCAATATACAATCTGACTCAATAGAATATTTGGATCTTGTGCTCAGTTGGGGCCCAGATCAGACTATAATATCCAAAACATTCTTTAAGGATGTAGATAGTAATAGTTATTTAGAATACCACAGTAATCATCACAGAAGTTGGATCAACAATGTTCCATACAGTCAGTTTAAACGTTTAAGGAGGAACTGTTCAGACTACAACACTTTCTTAGAACAGAGTCAGATTTTATACAACAGATTCACAGAAAAAAGTTATCCAGCTCACATTTTAGACCATGCCCTAACGAGAACCAAACATTGGCATGTTATTCAAAGGGATCCCATACTGAAAAACATTGTACAGGATCAACCAAGAATTGTTTATAGGAGAGCTCCCACCATGAGAAGTAGATTGGCACCAAGCAAAATAGTCAAACATACACAACAGCGGTCCAAAGACACTAACAAATTCAAGAAAGGAATTTTTGGTTTACAGGGAGTATACAAATGTGGCAAAACCGGATGTAATTCTTGTCAATATATTAAATCTGGCACTAAACTTTTTAAATCTCATACTACCGGAGATACCTTTCCCATCCAGGGCTTTTTCAATTGCGATTCCGCTTTCGTAATATATCTATTAGAGTGTGTATGTGGCCTGCAATATGTAGGCCGCACCTCCAGAAAAGTCAAAACAAGGTGGGGGGAACATTATCGTAACTGTAAGAATTGTAAGAAAACAAAAGTCAAACACAGTATCCCTAACCATTGTCTGTTAAAACATCAGGGTAACCCCCATATCTTCAAATATCTCCCTATTGATTTTATTCCCAAATCATCAGATTACAATAGAGTTAACAAACTCAGACAACGGGAAACTTTTTGGATTTTCAAATTGAAAACATTGTTTCCCGAAGGTTTAAATGCTAACCTGGACCTAGCAGCTTTCAATTAATTCAGATTGTTCAACAGTTTCCAATTAATACATATGCGGGTATATTTACCACACTAAGTTATATTTATTCACATTCCAATATCATATCCTATCATTTGTCCCACATATATCCCCACCCCACCCCCCTTCTGTTACACTATATATCCTATTTGTGTGCAGCACTCCATACCATCTTCCACTATTACATACACTTTTTCCCTTTTACACCATATCCTATTTTACGGCTACACTTTACATTTTTTCTCCCACTTACAGCAGACAACATAATCAATTAATCTGGTTTCAGGTTTCATGTCAGCATTTTATTATGATGAATATCTATACAACACAGGTTCCCCCCTTACACTGGTTTATTTTGCTGCATACTATACCCCTTCCTCGCTAGTCTAACTCTTTTACACCATGACTAGTTTTCTAATACCATGACACTATACACTCGTACAACTGTTTGTACATCATGTTTCTATTTTCATTACACTTTATATTCTCAAGATATTGTACAGCCCTATTCACTCATCTTCCCACCTCCTCAATACTTCATGTCTGAATCCCGACACACCGTATGTTTTCAAATACACAGACTCGTTGTTGACAACTGTTTATGAGACTTACATACTCTTTTTCTATTTGCGTCTTTTATTATGCTTGCATTTAGATCGTAGACCCAGATCGGATCTTTTATCTTTTATTGTATTTTTAGATCGAGTTTCTCGATTTGTAACAGATCTCTCATACATCTGTCATTCGAGATATCATTACAGACCTCAACCCTTATTATCACACTTGCACAGAGGCATTACTAACTATTATCCAACATGACATATTATCTGGATCTCCTGAATACAATCTTGTTATATTAACCCTGTTTTTATTCACCATTCTCTGGTGTACATCCATATCATTAGCTCAGGACATACACATTTTGCGTATTTATACCATATTTGTAACGCATGCTTTCCAAATAACAATAGTAAATCTTAACAACACAACGATTTCAAACAGCTTGTCTGAACAACAATTACACGTAAATACCATATATTACCCCTATAATACATATACAAGTGGGTGGATTTTTTCTGGCGAGACAAAAGTTCAATACACTCATTTCTTACACACAACTTTACACTTATTATCCACTGAGTTTACAATATAATTGGAGTCCCAAAGAACTATTTACACTAGGATTTCTTACATATTATAGGCCACTTTTTATTCACACGCATACTATCATACACACACGGATTTATTTAAAAACATGAAAAAGTTCTTGCAGTCATGTTAACATTTCCCAATCCAGCAACCGTATTTTCTTCATATTTTTTCTGACCAACTTATGTAGCACATTTTGGATACGTTTTTGCAAATCTATGAGACAACATTACAAACCAATATCTTTGATGACAAACATTAAATACTTATAAACATACCATGAATTACATTCATCGCATCTACACAAATCTTTTTCAAAAAATTATATTTTGCCCTTATCATCTACTTCGCCAATATAAGGGATGCACTAATTTTGACTATAATTTAGAATTCTTATTAACATTTGACAACGCAATTTTTTAAAAAGAATTTTACTGGGGACTATAGTTAAGTTCCAAATCAGCAACCTCAAATGTCTTATTTTAGCAATATTTACAACTTTTTTTTTATATTTAAACGAATAATCCTTGAATTATTTCTAATTTAACAATCAGCCCCTGTAAGTCCCAGCGATGTTATTTTTCATTTTGTATTTCTTCCGGAGCCGTAGGGTCTCACTTTACAACTTACAGATGCCTGACACTATTTATTAGTTTTCTCAATTATTTTATTATTTCTTTGTTTTCTTTCAAACAAACACATACCTCTTGGGATTATTATCAGAATGTGAACTCAAACATTTAGGACTAATTTCTTAGGCCTAGATTTGGAGTTTGGCGATAGATGGGCTGTTAACGCTCCGCGGGCTTTTTTCTGGCCGCACCATAAAATTAACTCTGGTATCGAGAGTTCAAAAAAATGCTGCGTTAGGCTCCAAAAAGGAGCGTAGAGCATTTTTACCGCAAATGCAACTCTCGATACCAGAGTTGCTTACGGACGCGGCCAGCCTCAAAAACGTGCTCGTGCACGATTCTCCCATAGGAAACAATGGGGCTGTTTGAGCTGAAAAAAAACCTAACACCTGCAAAAAAGCAGCGTTCAGCTCCTAACGCAGCCCCATTGTTTCCTATGGGGAAACACTTCCTACGTCTGCACCTAACACTCTAACATGTACCCCGAGTCTAAACACCCCTAACCTTACACTTATTAACCCCTATTCTGCCGCCCCCGCTATCGCTGACCCCTGCATATTATTATTAACCCCTAATCTGCCGCTCCGTAAACCGCTGCAACTTACATTATCCCTATGTACCCCTAATCTGCTGCCCCTAACACCGCCGACCCCTATATTATATTTATTAACCCCTAACCTGCCCCCCACAACGTCGCCGCCAGCTACTTACAATAATTAACCCCTAATCTGCCGACCGCAAAGCGCCGCCACCTACGTTATCCTTATGTACCCCTAATCTGCTGCCCCTAACACCTCCGACCCCTATATTATATTTATTAACCCCTAATCTGCCCCCCTCAACGTCGCCGACACCTGCCTACACTTATTAACCCCTAATCTGCCGAGCGGACCTGAGCGCTGCTATAATAAAGTTATTAACCCCTAATCCGCCTCACTAACCCTCTCATAAATAGTATTAACCCCTAATCTGCCCTCCCTAACATCGCCGACACCTAACTTCAATTATTAACCCCTAATCTGACGACCGGAGCTCATCGCTACTATAATAAATGGATTAACCCCTAAAGCTAAGTCTAACCCTAACACTAACACCCCCTAACTTAAATATAATTTAAATCTAACGAAATTAATTAACTCTTATTAAATAAATTATTCCTATTTAAAGCTAAATACTTACCTGTAAAATTAATCCTAATATAGCTACAATATAAATTATAATTATATTATAGCTATTTTAGGATTTATATTTATTTTACAGGTAACTTTGTATTTATTTTAACCAGGTACAATAGCTATTAAATAGTTAAGAACTATTTAATAGTTACCTAGTTAAAATAATAACAAAATTACCTGTAAAATAAGTCCTAACCTAAGTTATAATTAAACCTAACACTACCCTATCAATAAATTAATTAAATAAAATACCTACAATTACCTACAATAAAACCTAACACTACACTATCAATAAATAAATTAAATACAATTTCTACAAATAACTACAATTACATAAACTAACTAAAGTACAAAAAATAAAAAAGAACTAAGTTACAAAAAATAAAAAAATATTTACAAACATAAGAAAAATATTACAACAATTTTAAACTAATTACACCTACTCTAAGCCCCCTAATAAAATAACAAAGACCCCCAAAATAAAAAAATGCCCTACCCTATTCTAAATTAATAAATTTAAAAGCTCTTTTACCTTACCAGCCCTGAACAGGGCCCTTTGCGGGGCATGCCCCAAGAAAATCAGCTCTTTTGCCTGTAAAAAAAAACATACAATACCCCCCCAACATTACAACCCACCACCCACATACCCCTAATCTAACCCAAACCCCCCTTAAATAAACCTAACACTAAGCCCCTGAAGATCATCCTACCTTGTCTTCACCATACCAGGTTCACCGATCGGTCCAGAAGAGCTCCTCCGATGTCCTGATCCAAGCCCAAGCGGGGGGCTGAAGAGGTCCATGATCCGGCTGAAGTCTTCATCCAAGCGGGCCAGAAGAGGTCTTCCATCCGATTGAAGTCTTCATCCAAGCGGCATCCATCCGGAGCGAAGCGGCAGCATCCTGAAGACCTCCACCGCGGAACATCCATCCTGGCCGACGACTGAACGACGAATGACGGTTCCTTTAAATGACGTCACCCAAGATGGCGTCCCTCGAATTCCGATTGGCTGATAGGATTCTATCAGCCAATCGGAATTAAGGTAGGAATATTCTGATTGGCTGATGGAATCAGCCAATCAGAATCAAGTTCAATCCGATTGGCTGATCCAATCAGCCAATCAGAGCTCGCATTCTATTGGCTGATTGGATCAGCCAATCGGATTGAACTTGATTCTGATTGGCTGATTCCATCAGCCAATCAGAATATTCCTACCTTAATTCCGATTGGCTGATAGAATCCTATCAGCCAATCGGAATTCGAGGGACGCCATCTTGGGTGACGTCATTTAAAGGAACCGTCATTCGTCGTTCTGTCGTCGGCCAGGATGGATGTTCCGCGGTGGAGGTCTTCAGGATGCTGCCGCTTCGCTCCGGATGGATGCCGCTTGGATGAAGACTTCAATCGGATGGAAGACCTCTTCTGGCCCGCTTGGATGAAGACTTCAGCCGGATCATGGACCTCTTCAGCCCCCCGCTTGGGCTTGGATCAGGACATCGGAGGAGCTCTTCAGGACGGATCGGTGAACTTGGTATGGTGAAGACAAGGTAGGAAGATCTTCAGGGGCTTAGTGTTAGGTTTATTTGAGGGGGGTTTGGGTTAGATTAGGGGTATGTGGGTGGTGGGTTGTAATGTTGGGGGGGGGTATTGTATGCTTTTTTTTTACAGGCAAAAGAGCTGAATTTCTTGGGGCATGCCCCGCAAAGGGCCCTGTTCAGGGCTGGTAAGGTAAAAGAGCTTTTAAATTTATTAATTTAGAATAGGGTAGGGCATTTTTTTATTTTGGGGGTCTTTGTTATTTTATTAGGGGGCTTAGAGTAGGTGTAATTAGTTTAAAATTGTTGTAATATTTTTCTTATGTTTGTAAATATTTTTTTATTTTTTGTAACTTAGTTCTTTTTTATTTTTTGTACTTTAGTTAGTTTATGTAATTGTAGTTATTTGTAGAAATTGAATTTAATTTATTTATTGA
The DNA here is from genome assembly GCF_027579735.1 of Bombina bombina. NCBI lineage: Eukaryota > Metazoa > Chordata > Amphibia > Anura > Bombinatoridae > Bombina > Bombina bombina. The sequence goes on from NC_069502.1 coordinate 1,225,560,697, forward strand.
TAGTGTAGTGTTAGGTTTTATTGTAGGTAATTGTAGGTATTTTATTTAATTAATTTATTGATAGGGTAGTGTTAGGTTTAATTATAAGTTAGGTTAGGACTTATTTTACAGGTAATTTTGTTATTATTTTAACTAGGTAACTATTAAATAGTTCTTAACTATTTAATAGCTATTGTACCTGGTTAAAATAATTACAAAGTTGCCTGTAAAATAAATATTAATCCTAAAATAGCTACAATGTAATTATAATTTATATTGTAGCTATATTAGGATTAATTTTACAGGTAAGTATTTAGCTTTAAATATGAATAATTTATTTAATAAGAGTTAATTAATTTCGTTAGATTTAAATTATATTTAAGTTAGGGGGGTGTTAGTGTTAGGGTTAGACTTAGCTTTAGGGGTTAATCCATTTATTATAGTAGCGATGAGCTCCGGTCGTCAGATTAGGGGTTAATAATTGAAGTTAGGTGTCGGCGATGTTAGGGAGGGCAGATTAGGGGTTAATACTATTTATGAGAGGGTTAGTGAGGCGGATTAGGGGTTAATAACTTTATTATAGTAGCGCTCAGGTCCGCTCGGCAGATTAGGGGTTAATAAGTGTAGGCAGGTGTCGGCGACGTTGAGGGGGGCAGATTAGGGGTTAATAAATATAATATAGGGGTCGGCGGTGTTAGGGGCAGCAGATTAGGGGTACATAAGGATAACGTAGGTGGCGGCGCTTTGCGGTCGGCAGATTAGGGGTTAATTATTGTAAGTATCTTGCGGCGACGTTGTGGGGGGCAGGTTAGGGGTTAATAAATATAATACAGGGGTCGGCGGGGTTAGGGGCAGCAGATTAGGGGTACATAAGTATAACGTAGGTGGCGGTCGGCAGATTAGGGGTTAAAAAAATTTAATCGAGTTGCGGCGATGTGGGGGGACCTCAGTTTAGGGGTACATAGGTAGTTTATGGGTATTAGTGTACTTTAGGGCAGGGGTCAGCAACCTTGGGCCCCCAGATGTTTTGGAACTACATTTCACATGATGCTCAACACTCTTTAGGCTGTCTGAGCATCATGGGAAATGTAGTTCCAAAACATCTGGGGGCCCAAGGTTGCTGACCCCTGCTTTAGGGTACAATAGTTAAGAGCTTTATGAACCGGCGTTAGCCCATAAAGCTCTTAACTCCTGCTGGGCTGGAGTTTTGTCGTTAGAGCTCTAACGCTCACTTCAGAAACGACTCTAAATACCAGCGTTAGAAAGATCCCATTGAAAAGATAGGATACGCAATTGACGTAAGGGGATCTGCGGTATGGAAAAGTCACGGCTGAAAAGTGAGCGTTAGACCCTATTTTGAGTGACTCCAAATACCGGCGGTAGCCTAAAACCAGCGTTAGGAGCCTCTAACGCTGGTTTTCACGGCTACCGCCAAACTCTAAATCTAGGCCTTAGTGTTTTCTGTTACTTTTGTCATTGTTCTATCACCACTTTTTTCATAGATATACATTTGTATTCGATCAATGGGGCAGTTCACAGGTGAACATCATACACAATGTTAATAAGCCTCACAGTGCAAATTAAGCCACCATTGGTCTATTTTGGTATTATGACAACTTCCGTTTTTTAAAACACACCAGTATTTAAGGTTTTCAATTTGTATTATTTGTATCCATTTGTTTATGCCTGATGAAACGACCAGTTTACGGTCGAGAAACGTGTAGCGGTGTTTTTATGGATTAAAGATTGTTTTTACTCCACGGAAGTTGTCCTTTGTTTTATCTTGCCTTGGAATGGGCTAGCGAATTTGATACACACTGCAGCCTTGAAATACCACATTCCACGGAAGTCCATCTACCTTCACCAGGGCTACACAGAGATTCACCTGCCTTTGCTCAGGTGCAGCGGTATTACAGACCCACCAGTGTGCTAACCACTGTGAGTGTTAGTCGGCCAGAGAGCACCGGTCATAGAACGGTGCATATACATTCGGTAAGCCTTTTGTAATTGTTCTTCCAGCCCCTGATCAGACGTTATTACGCTATGTGGCGCCCTCTTTTTCACTTCTAACCTCTGCGCCTTGTTGCCTCCTTCCTTTATTTCCTTTACTTCGGTCGAATGACTGGGGTTGGAGGGAAGGGAGGTGATATTTAACAGCTTTGCTGTGGTGCTCTTTGCCCGCCTCCTGCTGGGCAGGAGTGATATTCCCAATAGTAATTAGATGATCCGTGGACTCACCGTGTCAAGAAATAAATACATTTATCAGGTAAGCATAAATTTAGTTTTTCCCATTCCTGAAACTGCCATATAAGGAAATTGATAAATTTGCTTTATATGTTGTTTTTTTTTCTTACATTTGCAAGATGTCTCAATCTGATCCTGTCTCAGAAACAACTGTTGGAACCCCGCTGCCTGATAACAGTTCTACCAAAGCTAAGTGTATCTGTTGTAAATTAGCAGAGATTATTTCTCCAGCTATAGTATGTAACAGTTGTCATGATAAGCTTTTACATGCAGATAATGTATCCATCAGTACTAGTACAATGCCTGTTGTTACTTCAACATCTAATGTACATGATATCCCTGTGAATATAAAAGATTTTATTGCTGATACGATTCAGAAGGCTTTGTCTGCTATTCCGCCTTCTAATAAACGTAAAAGGTCTTTTAAAACCTCTCATAAAGTTGATGAATTTTCAAATGACCGACAACATACTGAATTATCCTCCTCTGATGAGGATCTATCTGATTCAGAAGATCCTTCCTCAGATATTGACACTGACAAATCTACTTATCTCTTTAAGATGGAGTATATTCGTTCCTTGTTAAGAGGTGTTGATTACTTTGGATATTGAGCCCAGAAGCAGAACTTTTTTTCACTTTCTGCAATGAGATTTTTTGTAGTAAAAAAATTTCTGCAGGTCATTTTGAAATAAAATTCAGTTTTAATATATATATATAATCCAAGTTAAGGAGAGCACAATCTTACAAAGTCCAGCTGCCAAGGTGCACTACTGTCCATAATACAAAGATTCTCCACAAAAGTAGGCACTCACTGGTCTTGATTAAAAAATATAAATGTATTCAATCCTTTAAAATGGTTTCATGACGTTTCGGTACATTCCTGTACCTTTATCAAATGTAACCGCAATATCAAAGACAAAAAAATTAAAACCTATTAACAAACTTACCTACATCCTCATCCTAAATACACCCGGTGTTCACTGGATAGCCGCCACACTGCCGTCGAAGAGGTCGGCGTCTGACGTCGTCAAAGGCGCATCACTATGCGCAGCGTCATTTCGAGAGTGCCAAAATCTCCATGGTAACCCATGTAAACATCCGGCCCGTGCGGCTATTCCAGTGAAGGATGTCAATCATTGCTGTGCTGCCACTAACTATAGATGCGATCAAAGTCCAACAACGGTATTAGACTCGCAGTGTGATCAGTAACGGCTCCAAGGCCTCTACATACAAACTATGCAGCAGCAATGAACGTAAACATTATGTGTACAATAAAAAACATATAAAAAAAGTGTGACAAATCACTATTCTTACCTAAAGTGTAATTTAACGGCACTTATTATGATTTACCGTGTAAGATGACTGTTATTATTACATAATGAGACACAAAATTGTATCAATTAATATTCCTTCATGCCCAATTGGATTATGATAGAAACAAAGTATCACAGTGAGACCCATAGCAAGTTATTAATCCATAGATGGGGTACAGTCGTGCTGATGTAATCAATCACTGTTGTGTATATCAGTTAGTGTTCCGCATGTTAATAAAAGGGGCTAAAATCCAGAGAAGTATTCAGGCCATTAGGTATTAGAGTGTCCAATCTGTAAATCCATTTGCTCTCACATTGAAGCAAGAGGTTTCCTCTGTTGCCACCCCTATGCATGGGCGGTATGTGGTCTATGAGCATAGTCCGCAGACTGGACACAGCGTGTCTATGTTGGAGACAGTGCCGTGCCACCGGCTGATCAGATTCCCCGGTGCGAAGAGCTTCACGTATTGCACATCAATGATTCGCCATACGTTCGCGGAACGTTGTTACCGTTTTCCTGATGAATACCCTAGAGCATGGACAAATCAGCATGTACACTACATATGTGCTAGTGCACATTAGGCGATGTCTGATGTCAAATCTATAGTTGTTATGCGGATGTTGAAAGGTGTTACCCCTAAGCATACCATTACAAGTGACACATCCACCGCATGGAAAACATCCCATTTTAGTTGTCTTCAACCAGGTATCCTTTTTGTAGTGCTTCACAGGGTCTGATTTGACCAGTATATCCCTTAGGTTTTTGGTTCTTCGGTATGCTATTCTGGGGGCAGGAACCCTTTCAAAGGGTAACGTAGGGTCAGTAGCTACCACTGGCCAATGTCTCCGCACAGCCTTAGTTAGATGTTTACAAGTTGGCGTATATGTGGTGACCATGTTTATCTGCCCTGGGTTCAGCTTCGCTCCGGGTTTCACTGTCACAGCTTTAGTGGGATCCATGAGATCTTCCTGTGCCTTTGTGACCATCTCCCTGGCATAGCCCCTCTCTACCAGCGTATCACTCATCTCCTTGAGTTGTACCTGCAGTTCAAATGTGACACCCACTCAAGCAATGCAACCTCACCACCTCTCCACACTAAGAATACATCATCTATGTACCGTGTGTGGTACTTAATATTGGTGTTATCAAATGGCTGCATTTGCTCCCGTTCATACCAGGCCATGTAGAGGTTTGCGTAAGTGGGTGCCACATTTGACCCCATGGCTGTGCCTGCCACCTGCAGATAATAGTCACATTCCAATCTGAAGTAATTTTTCTCCAGACAATATGTCAACATTTCACATAAGAATTCTATAGGCGATCCATTATAGAACACATTCCCTGTCACCATGGATCCAACAGCCCCCACTACCTCAATATGAGGGCGCTGATCCTTATAAGGCACATCACACGTACCCTTCCTTAGTGCGCTGATCCTTATGGTGCACATCACACGTACCCTTCCTTAGTGCGCTGATCCTTATAGTGCACATCACACGTACCCTTCCTTAGTGCGCTGATCCTTATGGTGCACATCACACGTACCCTTCCTTAGTGCGCTGATCCTTATAGTGCACATCACACGTACCCTTCCTTAGTGCGCTGATCCTTATGGTGCACATCACACGTACCCTTCCTTAGTGCGCTGATCCTTATGGTGCACATCACACGTACCCTTCCTTAGTGTGCTGATCCTTATAGTGCACATCACATGTACCCTTCCTTAGTGCGCTGATCCTTATCGTGCACATCACACGTACCCTTCCTTAGTGCGCTGATCCTTATCGTGCACATCACACGTACCCTTTCTTAGTGCGCTGATCCTTATCGTGCACATCACACGTACCCTTCCTTAGTGCGCTGATCCTTATCGTGCACATCACACGTACCCTTCCTTAGTGCGCTGATCCTTATGGTGCACATCACACGTACCCTTCCTTAGTGTGCTGATCCTTATAGTGCACATCACACGTACCCTTCCTTAGTGCGCTGATCCTTATCGTGCACATCACACGTACCCTTCCTTAGTGCGCTGATCCTTACCGTGCACATCACACGTACCCTTCCTTAGTGCGCTGATCCTTACCGTGCACATCACACGTACCCTTCCTTAGTGCGCTGATCCTTATGGTGCACATCACACATACCCTTCCTTAGTGCGCTGATCCTTATGGTGCACATCACACGTACCCTTCCTTAGTGCGCTGATCCTTATAGTGCACATCACACGTACCCTTCCTTAGTGCGCTGATCCTTATGGTGCACATCACACATACCCTTCCTTAGTGCGCTGATCCTTATGGTGCACATCACACGTACCCTTCCTTAGTGCGCTGATCCTTATAGTGCACATCACACGTACCCTTCCTTAGTGCGCTGATCCTTATGGTGCACATCACACATACCCTTCCTTAGTGCGCTGATCCTTATGGTGCACATCACACGTACCCTTCCTTAGTGCGCTGATCCTTATGGTGCACATCACACGTACCCTTCCTTAGTGCGCTGATCCTTATGGTGCACATCACACGTACCCTTCCTTAGTGCGCTAATCCTTATAGTGCACATCACACGTACCCTTCCTTAGTGCGCTGATCCTTATGGTGCACATCACACGTACCCTTCCTTAGTGCGCTAATCCTTATAGTGCACATCACACATACCCTTCCTTAGTGCGCTGATCCTTATGGTGCACATCACATGTACCCTTCCTTAGTGCGCTGGTCCTTATGGTGCACATCACACGTACCCTTCCTTAGTGCGCTGATCCTTATCGTGCACATCACACGTACCCTTGCAAGGTCTCTGAGTTTTATCTGTGGGATACTATGGAACTAGCTTTCGCTTTTTTTGTTGTTCTTTGTCTCTGACCAACTCAGTCTACTTCCTTTAGGGGCTCTGGGACAGTTTCTCCCTTTGACAATTAAATCCATTTCCCCTTCCCCAATGTAGAGTTTCAGAGCCCTTGCAGGGCAGACTCGCTTATTCAAGCCTTCAACCACAAATAGAAGTTGTAAGACAGCGACTCCTTAAGGGGACAGTCTACTGTAAGCTTTCCCCCTTTAATGTGTTCACATTGATCTATTTTACATGCTGGAGTCTCATTACATATAACTAATTTACCTTTATTTTGTTATTTAAATTAAGTTTTGCCTGTTGCATACCCATATACACTGAAAATGTCAGTATTTAAATCCTGGTTATAGATAAGCTATGTAAGAAGGTGCAAAGGAAGAAACTGCACTCCCAGTGTGGGGGGGGGGGGGGTTTAGAGAAAGGTATTAAAATGTTTATATTCAATTACACTGATTTTTGACTTTCGTGTAAATTATACAGATAAGATATTGAGGCCATTGTGCATAAAAATAAAGATAAAATAAAACATTCTGTCAGTTCAGCCCATTGAACTCAAATAGAAAAAATCAGCAAATAGAAAAATAAACCTAAAGGAGCAATTTCTCATATATTTTATACTCTGCAACTGGTAAAAGAAATCCCTGGAAACAATTTTTTATAGTACAATTTTTATCCCTGGAAACAGATTTTATAGTATAGTACACTGCCCCTTCTATTTATAAATATATATGCATCAGTTAAGCTTTGGCCTTTCTATCCCTTTATTAGTACCTTTCCCTGCAGAGCGTTTCCTAAAGCACCTGACATCTTTACCCCTCTGACCTGGTGCTCTTGTATTTTGTACACACTTCTGTGGTCTCTTTGTATTTTGTACACACTTCTGTGGTCTCTTTGTATTTTGTACACACTTCTGTGGTCTCTTTGTATTTTGTACACACTTCTGTGGTCTCTTTGTATTTTGTACACACTTCTGTGGTCTCTCTGTATTTTGTACACACTTCTGTGGTCTCTCTGTATTTTGTACACACTTCTGTGGTCTCTTTGTATTTTGTACACAATTCTGTCGTCTCTTTGTATTTTGTACACACTTCTGTGGTCTCTCTGTATTTTGTACACACTTCTGTGGTCTCTTTGTATTTTGTACACAATTCTGTGGTCTCTTTGTATTTTGTACACACTTCTGTGGTCTCTTTGTATTTTGTACACACTTCTGTGGTCTCTTTGTATTTTGTACACACTTCTGTGGTTTTGTACACACTTCAGCTGTCTCATTGTATTTCTTTCTAATGACACAGTGAGTCCACAGATCATCATAATTACTGTTGGGAATATCACTCCTTACCAGCAGGAGGAGGCAAAGAGCACCACAGAAAATCTGATAAATATTACTTCCCTATCCACAAACCCCAGTCATTCTCTTTGCCTATAACAGTTGCAAGGAGGTGGTAAAGTTTAGGTGTCTGAAATAATTTTTTCTATCAAGAGTTTGTTGTTTTAAAGCAGAGCAGGTTTGCTCTGATCTTTGCTGGGGTTTAGCCGTAGTCCATGTCAGTCTCTTCAGTAGAGCAGTGGTGACTTTTAAGCATTGGGAGCTTGTGGGGTATAATCCCCACTGTGCCTCTCAAACAGTTTGTTGCTGCCCTATTTGGAAAGCCTGTATAGGATTATTCAGTCTTTCTTTATTCTTCACAGGTCCATGTGAGGAGGAAGCCTCTCAAACTTTGTGAGCTGCCCTGCTGCCAGGCAGATTCATTTTATGGTAAGTGCTACGTTTATTTTTTATGTAAAAGAATAGTGGCACTTTACCAGTTAAATACTGTTTTATATGGGCCGTGACTATATTTCTCCTTTTAGGAGAACAGGACAGTGTAAGGCAGGTGTTCATTTTATTAGGCTCAGTGGTGTGTTCCGGTTTGTTCTCTGTGATAGGTGTGTTGTTACTTCTCTCTGCGGCATTTTCTCCATAGTAGGAGTTATTCTGGGAGGGTTAGTGAGGAACACCCACGATGGGTGGGGCTTGTTGGAGGCAGCAAAGAATTGCACAATTTCTCCTTTGTTATTTCCGGAGTGCCGGAAGGGTTTTGGTGCGGCTCTCTCTGTTTGAGCGGCTGTTTTGCTATCCGGTGGAGTCTGGATCTTTCTCTGTAGTTGCTCCGGTTTGCCAGCAGGACAGGTAGGCACCTCAGCAAGGCTTGCAGAGGTGTAGAGGTTGCCCAAGATTTTTTGTTTAATCGTTGTTCTGCATAAAATATAAAGCTTTACTTTAATTTTTAAAGGGACAGTAATGTTTTTTTGTTAACTTTTAAGGGGTCAAAAAGTTTTTTTAAAGCTTTTGCTTTATCTTGGTTCATTTTTGAGTAAAGATGGACCAAGAGGCCCTGCAGGATGTTACTTGTGCATTGTGTTTTGATGCTAATGTGGAACCACCAATCCCTTTCTGTTCCTCATGTATTGAGAGAACATTACATTACAAGGATAGACTTTTTGAATCTGAGCCATCATTGTCTAAGGCGGATGCTGTTCAGGGGTCTCCTGTTCAGGCTATGCCGCAGCTTTCTTCTCAGGCGTCCCAGACCTTGTTGTCTTCACATGCAGTGCCCTGCGTTTCCTCTCACACTCCAGTTGGAGTTACTTTGCAAGACATGGCTACCCACATATCTTGGGCGGTTTCTGAGGCTTTGTCTGCTTTCCCTATGCTGCAGGGAAAGCGTAAGAGGAAGTATAAGGATTCAATGAGTAAGGTTTCTGATTCAGCTGTGGCTATGTCAAATGTTTCTTCCCATAAGTCTGAGGAAGAAGATACTTCTATAGCATCTGAGGGTGAAATCTCAGACTCTGACAGTGTAATTCCTTCTTCTGATGCTGAAGTTGTATCCTTCAAATTTATGCTAGAACACCTCCGTTTGTTGCTTAAAGGGACACTGAACCCAAAATTTTTCTTTCGTGATTCAGATAGAGCATGCAATTTTAAGCAACTTTCTAATTTACTCCTATTATCAATGTTTCTTCTTTCTCTTGCTATCTTTATGTGAAAAAGAAGGCATCTAAGCTTTTTTCTTGGTTCAGAACTCTGGACAGCAGTTTTTGATTGGTGGATGAATTTATCCACCAATCAGCAAGGACAACCTAGTTTGTTCACCAAAAATGGGCCGGCATCTAAACTTACATTCTTGCATTTCAAATAAAGATACCAAGAGAATAAAGAACATTTGATAATAGGCATAAATTAGAAAGTTGCTTAAAATGTCATGCTCTATCTGAATCACAAAAGAAAAATTTGGGGTACAGTGTCCCTTTAAGGAGGTTTTGGCTACTTTGGACGACTCTGACATGACTGTCGTAGTGACTCCTAAGAAGGCTAGTAAGCTGAATAAGTATTTTGACATACCTTCCGTGGTGGAGGTATTTCCTGTTCCAGACCATGCTTCAGAGATCATTGCACGGGAATGGGAGAAACCTGGGATTCCTTTTTCTCCTTCTCTAATTTTCAAGAAGATGTTTCCAATTGCTGATTCTATCAAGGAGTCTTGGCAGACGGTTCCCAAAGTGGAAGGCGCTATTTCCACCCTGGCTAAGAGGACCACTATTTTCATTGAGGATAGCTATTCCTTTAAGGATCATATGGATACAAAGTTGGAGGCATTACTTAAAAGGATGTATGTTCACCAGGAGTTGCAATGGCAGCCTGCGGTGTGTATTGCTACTGTCACTAGCGTGGCAGCATATTGGTTTGATGCGTTGTTTGATTCTATTCAGACATATACTCCTCTGGAGGAAATCCAGAATAGGATCAAGGCTCTTAAGTTGGCCAATTCCTTTATTACGGATGCTTCTCTTCAGGTCATCAAGTTGGGAGCAAAGATTTATGGCTTCGCTGTACTGGCACATAGAGCCTTATGGTTAAAGTCCTGGTCTGCGGATGTGTCCTAAGTCTAAGCTTTTCTCGATTCCTTACAAGGGTAAGACCTTGTTTGTGTCGGGTTTAGCTGAGATTATTTCTGATACTACAGGAGGGAAGGGGCATTCTCTCCCTCAGGATAAGAGGAATATGCAGAAGGGTTGTCAAAGTAATGTTCGTTCCTTTCGAAACTTTCAGGTAAACCTTCCTCCTCTTCCAAGCAGGAACAGTCTAAGTCCTCCTGGAAGTCCAATCAGTCTTGGACTAGGGGGAAACAATCTAAGAAGCCTGTTACTGGCTCTAAGTCGGCATGAAGGGTCTGCCCCCGATCCGGGAATGGATCTTGTTGGGGGCAGACTTTCTTTTTTCGCTCAGGCTTGGGTTCGGGATGTCCCGGATCCTTGGGCGGTGGACATTGTGTCCCAGGGTTACAAGTTGGAATTCAAGGCCTTTCCTCCCAGGGGCAGGTTCTTTGTCTCCAGGTTATCTGTAGACCAGATAAAGAGAGAGGCGTTCTTACGTTGTGTTCAGGATCTTTACGACATGGAAGTGATAGTTCCTGTTCCAATACAGAAGCAAGGTATGGGATTCTATTCCAATCTATTTGTGGTTCCCAAAAAAGAGGGAACATTTAGACCAATTTTAGAACTCAAAAGCATAAACAAGTTTCTCAGAGTTCCGTCTTTCAAGATAGACTCTATTTGTTCCATTCTTCCATTGGTTCAAGAGGGCCAATTCATGGCAACAGTAGATCTGAAGGATGCATATCTGCATATTCCCATCCACAGGGTCTATCACAAGTTTTTGAGACTTGCTTTCCTAGACAGGCATTTTAAGTTTGTGGTTCTTCCGTTCGGTCTTGCAACAGCTCCCAGAATTTTCTCAAAGGTCCTGGGAGCATTGCTGGCGGTGCTCCAATTGAAGGGTGTTGCTGTGTCGCCGTATCTGGACGACATTCTAGTTCAGGCTCCATCTTTTCCACAAGCAAACTCCCACATGCATTCTCATAGATGGAAGTTTAATTTGGGAAAAAGTTCCTTGGTTCCAGTTACAAGGGTGGTGTTTTTGGGAACAATCATAGATTCTCTATCAATGAAGATTTTTCTGACAGAGGCCAGAAAAACAAAAATCTTCGATTCATGTCTTGCCCTTCAGTCATCTCTTCGGCCGTCAGTGGCTCAGTGTATGGAGGTCATTGGTCTGATGGTGTTGGCTATGGACATCATACCGTTTGCTCGGTTCTATCTCAGGCCTCTGCAGTTATGCATGCTGAGTCAATGGAACAGGGATTATATGGATCTGTCTCCGTGAATAGATCTGGATCAGGCGTCAAGGGATTCTCTTCTGTGGTGGTTGTCTCAGGATCATCTTTCCCAGGAAACTTGCTTTCGCAGACCTTTCTGGGTGATCGTGACCTCGGACGCCAGTCTGCTGGGATGGGGAGCAGTCTGGGGCTCGCTGAAGGCTCAGGGTCTATGGATTCGGGAGGAGTCGGTTCTTCCCATAAATATCCTAGAACTGAGGGCAATCTTCAATGCTCTTCTGGCCTGGCCTCAGTTAGCTCGGAGTTCCTTGGCCATGATAGAGGTATCCAGGATTATTCAGTGGGCAGAAGCTCACAATTGCTGTCTGTCTGTGATCCATATTCCAGCGGTGGAGAATTGGAGGCGGTTTTTCTGAGCAGACAGACATTTCATCTAGGGGAGTGGGAGCTTCACCCCGGAAGTGTTTTCCAGCTTGGTTCTCAAGTGGGGGCAGCCGGAGCTGGATCTCATGGCATCTCGTCAGAATGCCAAGCTTCCGAGGTACAAGTCGAGGTCAAGGGATCCTCAGGCTGTGTTGATAGATGCTTTGGCAGTTCCTTGGAACTTCAGTCTAGCGCATCTAAACAAATCAGAATAGAGGGCGCCACATAGTGCAGATCCTAAAGTAACTTTTGAAATGGTGCAGAAATGACACAAGAATCCTACTCACAAGATGTAGAGCACAGATGTGCAATACCAGCAGTCCGGAACCGCTCGTCGTCCGGTAGACCAATGGATGATATCACAAAAGGGGATCCTCGTCTCACCAAGGAGAGTCCAGAGATACCACAGGCGGGGGTCTGTACAGCAATGATCAGTCCCACAGGTCCAGTGGCCTGATTGATGAATTAACAGCTCCAAAATGGTAGATAAGTCCCCCAATAGGGTAAATAATAGGTTGGCAGCAAATGGAGGGTAGGAAAAACTTTAAAAGTTTTATTAAAATAGTAAAAACAACAGCAACGCATTTTGTGTTACACTGAGAAACGCGTTGCTGTTTTTACTATTTTGATAAAACTTTTAAAGTTTTTCCTACCCTCCATTTGCTGCCGACCTATTATTTACCCTATTGGGGGACTTATCTACCATTTTGGAGCTGTTAATTAATCAATCAGGCCGCTGGACCTGTGGGACTGATCATTGCTGTACAGACCCCCGCCTGTGGTATCTCTGGACTCTCCTTGGTGAGACGAGGATCCCCTTTTGTGATATCATCCATTGGTCTACTGGACGACGAGCGGTTCCGGACTGCTGGTATTGCACATCTGTGCTCTACATCTTGTGAGTAGGATTCTTCTGTCATTTCTGCACCATATCAAAAGTTACTTTATGATCTGCACTATGTGGCGCCCTCTATTCTGATTTGTTTAGATTCCCTTGACCTGTGTCGCGGCATGACACTCTAGAGGAGCGGCCTATCATTTTGGATACACATCATCTGGGACCATTCATCGCTGTAATAAAGGACTTCCTTATCATCAATCACTATCTATTGGACTAATAGTTTGTATATTCTAGTCCTTTTATATTATCTATATTGTCATACAAGCTTTTTATCTGTATACCATATATCTCTCATTTTACAAGTGTATTTTAACTACTCCTAGGCGCCTCTTATTAGTACTGTAGTGATATCATTTGTCACTAGAGTACTAGCTGTCTACTCAGTCTAGCGTATGTTTTTCCTCCGTTCGCTCTCCTTCCACGTGTCATTACTCAAATCAGACAGGAGAGGGCATCAGTGAATCTCATTGTTCCGGCGTGGCCTTGCAGAATCTGGTATGCGGATCTGGTGGAGATGTCATCTCTTCCACCTTGGAGACTTCCGTTAAGGAAGGACCTTCTACTTCAGGGGCCCTTCCTTCATCCAAATCTCGTTTCTCTGAAGCTGGCTGCTTGGAGAATGAAAGCTTGATATTATCTAAGAGTGGGTTTTCTAAATCTGTTATTGAGACTATGATTCAGGCTCGTAAGCCTGTGACTAGAAAGACTTACTATAAGATATGGCGTAAATATCTGTATTGGTGTGAATCCAGAGGGTTTTCTTGGAGCAGAGTTAGATTTCCGACTTTGTCTTTTCTCCAGGAGGGTCTGGAGAAGGGTTTATCTGCAAGTACCTTGAAGGGTCATATTTCTGCTTTATCTGTTTTGTTACACAAGCGTCTGGTGGAGGTGCCAGATGTTCAATCTTTTTGCCAGGCCTTGGTTAGAATCCGGCCTATGTTTGTTACTCCTCCTTGGAGTCTTAATTTGGTTCTTGGAGTTCTTCAACAGGCTCCGTCTGAGCCTATGCATTCTTTGGATATTAAGATGTTATCCTGGAAGGTTTTGTTTTTGGTTGCTATTTCTTTGGCTCAAAGAGTTTCGGAGATTTCAGCGCTGCAGTATGAATCTCCTTTCCTTATTTTTCATTCTGCGTACTGCCTTAGGTTTCCCAAAGTGGTTTCGGATAAGAATATTAATCAAGAAATTGTTGTTCCTTCCTTGTGTCCTAATTTTCCTTCTCATAAGGAGCGTTTGTTGCACAACCTGGATGTGGTTCGTGCGTTGAAATATTATTTGCAGGCGACTAAGGATTTTCGCCAGTCTTCTTCTTTGTTTGTTGTTTTCTCTGGGAATTGCAAGGGTCAGAAAGCTACGGCTGCTTCTCTTTCTTTTTGGCTGCAGAGTGTTATTCGCTTGGCATATGAGTCTGCTGGACAGCAACCTCCTGACAAAATCACGGCTCATTCCACAAGGGCTGTTTCTTCTTCTTGGGCCTTCAAAAATTGAGCTTCTGTGTAACAGATTTGCAAAGCTGCCACTTGGTCATCTTTACACACTTTTTTCTAAATTTTACAAGTTCGATACTTTTGCCTCGGCTAAAGCTTCTTTTGGGAGAAAGGTTCTTCAAGCAGTGGTGCCTTCTGTTTAGGTTAACTGTCTTGTCCCTCCCTTATCATCCGTGTACTCTAGCTTGGGTATTGGTTCCCAACAGTAATTATGATGATCCGTGGACTCACCGTGTCATTAGAAAGAAAAAAGAAAATTATGCTTACCTGATAAATTTATTTATTTATTGACACGGTGAGTCCAAGGCCCGCCCTGTATTTTTCAGACAGTTTCTTTTTCCATTAACCTCAGGCACCTCTGCACCTTATGTTACTTCCTTTCCCTTTGGTCGAATGACTGGGGTTTGTGGGTAGGGAAGTGATATTTATCAGCTTTGCTGTGGTGCTCTTTGCCTCCTCCTGCTGGTCAGGAGTGATATTCCCAACAGTAATTATGATGATCCGTGGACTCACGTGTCAAGAAATAAATAAATTTATCAGGTAAGCATACATTGTATTTTGTACACACTTCTGTGGTCTTGTTATATTTTGTACACACTTCTGTGGTCTCGTATTTTGTACACACTTCTGTGGTCTTGTTATATTTTGTACACACTTCTGTGGTCTCGTATTTTGTACACACTTCTGTGGTCTTGTTATATTTTGTACACACTTCTGTGGTCTTGTTATATTTTGTACACACTTCTGTGGTCTTGTTATATTTTGTGCACACTTCTGTGGTCTTGTTATATTTTGTGCACACTTCTGTGGTCTTGTTATATTTTGTACACACTTCTGTGGTCTTGTTATATTTTGTACACACTTCTGTGGTCTTGTTATATTTTGTACACACTTCTGTGGTCTTGTTATATTTTGTACACACTTCTGTGGTCTTGTTATATTTTGTACACACTTCTGTGGTCTTGTTATATTTTGTACACACTTCTGTGGTCTTGTTATATTTTGTGCACACTTCTGTGGTCTTGTTATATTTTGTACACACTTCTGTGGTCTTGTTATATTTTGTGCACACTTCTAAGGTCTCATCGAATTTTGTACACACTCCTGTGGTCTCATTGTATTTTGTGCACATTTCTGCGGTCTCGTATTTTGTACACCCTTCTGCGGTCTCATTGTATTTTGTACACCCTTCTGCGGTCTCATTGTATTTTGTACACCCTTCTGCAGTCTCATTGTATTTTGTACACACTTCTGCGGTCTCATTGTATTTTGTACACCCTTCTGCGGTCTCATTGTATTTTGTACACCCTTCTGCGGCCTCATTGTATTTTGTACACCATTCTGCGGTCTCATTGTATTTTGTGCACATTTCTGCGGTCTCATTGTATTTTGTACACCCTTCTGCGGTCTCATTGTATTTTGTACACCCTTCTGCGGTCTCATTGTATTTTGTACACCCTTCTGCGGCCTCATTGTATTTTGTACACCCTTCTGCGGTCTCATTGTATTTTGTACACCGTTCTGCGGTCTCATTGTATTTCGTACACCCTTCTGCGGTCTCATTGTATTTCGTACACACTTCTGACAATGATGGATGTTTTTTAGCATGTTAACCTTTTAAAGTCACCTCCCTCACACACATGACAGTTTGCGTCACTCATTTCTCTTATTGCCTTTGTAACTATATGTAACTCATCTTGGTGACCCCATACTGTGTCCTCTTTTTCAGAAGCCACTATGTGAGCAATTCAAAAAAGAAGTTCACATCCGGAACCTTCCATCTCTTTTCCAAAAGAAACCGCGACAAATACAGGAAGAGGATCCGATAATGGGCAGCTGCGCAGAGTCACTTACAGCTCTCTTCCAACCCTGACCTTTTGTATATACTCCTTTGAACTTTCAGCCACCTTCCTGAGTCTAGTAACCGTGGGGGTCACTACACTGTGGAGCAGACAGGGCCTGTACTGGTCTTCAGTCTCTCCTCACTCCCCCATGAATAAGTGACCAAGAGAAGTCCCACAGCTCAGACTCCGTACCCTGAAGACCTTTTACAGAAATGTTTAAAATAACGATACCCTGAGGATCATGTTTATAGGGCACCTTTATCTGGTGCTGGTTCTATCAAGTCACCTCTGCACCCTACAAAACTCTCTGCTTTACCCCCCATGTGGAGGAGATGGAAATATGAGCAAGTGGGGGTACTTCTCATTGTGCACCTAGGGTTGTTAGATTGAACAGAACTGGTCTACCACTGGCAGATTAGTGGTTAGCAATTAAACTGTAAAACCCTGTGCCAGGGAGTGGCTTAAGCATACTACTGATATCTATCAGGAAGAACAAGGTTAGTGACCTAGCCCCAGTGTGATCATTTCTGTAAACCTGGTCATGGGATCAACTGAATCAATTCATTACAGAGAGACATGCAGCAGAAGCATTATGAGGAATTAACTTGAATGAAGAAAGAAATGTTCAAATAAACCTAAGTGGATATGAAATAATTCAATGCTGAGACCATGCAACATACCCCCCAATATCAGCAGCTTCTCGCAGGAGGTACCCATGCCGTTTTAGCTGACATTGTTCACGACTACTGGATATTTACCCTTCCCCCCACCCTATCCAAGACACAGATCCCCTGTGCAATAAAGCAGGAATTCTCCATGTTTGAGGAAATGTATTAATTTGGAAGATTTGTTTTTTGCTCTACACTATCCGGTGCCTTGTATGACACTAGTAAGGTCCCCATATCATCTTGCCACCTTCATTCTGAGTGACTTGCATGATTACCCCATTCACTGCCCCCTAGGTCATGTGCTGTGCCCTCGCCATATTTATTGCTTTCAGCACAACAGATGTTCTTTTTAAGCTAGGTATTATTTGGGAGGGGAGGGCTGGGTGGCAATTTGTTTAAATGTCAGTAAAACATATGATTTCTAAATGCATTTTATCTTCAGTTGCACTTCAATGCCACTTGCACAAACAGTATCACATGGGGAACTTGTTCTGGATTTCTACACAACGTTTTGGGCTGCCAGTTACCTCCGGAACACACCACACAGCATATTATTTGGTAAATATGGGTAAGCAGGCTCCATACACACTTCAATCCCTCATAGGACCACTTATGGGTTTTGGCAAAGGTCAGTCGACATCACTTCTGTCCAAAGCAGGCTCCTGGTACAAAAATGTCCTTTATTGACATTTAGCCATTAGATTTCTTGTATGGGTGTTTACTTACACGTGTACCAAACGTGTGTAATGGGCCATTTGTATCTCTGGGATGTCCCATATTCACAACTAGTATTGGTAAGAACTATGGAATTTTAGGGTGAAAAAAAAGGTAAAGAAAATGAATTTTATGGATTTCAATCTACTTCTAAAAACTACCTTATTTACTCTTCTAGCAAATTACTAGTATCATTCTAAGCATATAGATCTCTGTTCAATATATATTAAAAGTCAAACTTGCTAAAAAAAAGAAAAGCGAAATCACAGGTGCAGCTGCAGTAATATAAACGCCTTAAAACGGTGGTGACCTCGCTTTTCTGACTGATATGTCTGTGTCAAGCAGACCACCTACTATAAGACAATATAATAAATAATTGGGGAGAAAAAAGAAAAACCATAAAATAAAAGCAAGATAAGCGTTTCTCTTCCAGTCATTGTAAAGCAAAAAAAATCACCAGTGGACTTTAATATCTTGAGCGACCAATCGGATTCAACCAGTTACATTCCGATGGGTTGTTTTAGAAAATGATCATATATGCAAGCTTAGAGACCAGGGAACCAATCCGACCCTGTGATCTACCATTAGCCAATAATAATTAAGTAATAATTCAAACATAAAGGCAGAGCTTAAAATCAAGTCCTAAGCTACTAACCAGGTCAAAATGTTACTCACAACTGATCGCACCCTCTTGTTGCATATGTTTAGCCATTGTGAAGCACCTTATTGTTTAGTCATTTTTAATATTTGTTATATATATAAACCAAAACAAATTAAGTCATTTTAATACAATTATTACAAATATATACAGTTGCTGTTCATTAAGCAGTGTATAGACAGCATTTATATTCCTCTTACTTGACGCAAAGTTGCGTGAACCAGGGCAGGTTCCATCTAAGGCAACAGGGACCTGAAAACTGTTTTTTGTTTTTTTAAATTGTGCATGGATAGTAACCTAGACAACTAACCATGGGTGGCCTTTAGCTTGATAACGGGGACATTCATTTGAAATAGATGATTTTGACTGTGGAAACTGTCATCTATACTGTTCTTGTCAATACTGCAGTATTTCCTATAGAAAAGCTATGTAATCAAGAGGTAGTGGCAGTGGGGGTAGAAGAAAGTGCTGCTGTGGTTACTTTGAATACAAAAAAAACGTATCAGCTGCTTGCCTTCATACATTATCCCTTTAAGGGACTTATCTGCTAAAAATTAACTGTTCTATGGGTACAGAGCATTTCTTATATCCCCGCAATATTCCTTTAAATTAATGATTTAAAGTGAAGGTAAACTCTCCCCTTTTTAAAAACAGATCCGGAATGTCAGTGATATTTTAGATGGAGTTTTATCAGTAGTAATAAAGTTGCGCTATAACTTACTTTTTAATATAAATATGAAATACAAATTCCCTGCGCTCTGCCGCCCACTTCAAAAGTCTGTTTTTCTATGAGCTAAAGGTTTGAATTGTTGTCCAATCATCGCTCTCCCCATATGGCACTTGTGTTATAGTTCTGATTGGACAACAATCCAAACCTTTAGCTCACAGAAAAATAGTTTTTTGAAGTGGGCGGCAGAGCATGTGGTATTTGAATTTCATATCTATATTAAAAAGTAAGTTATAGCACAACTTCATTATAACTGCTTATATAAACTGCATCTAAAATATCACTAACATTATGGATCTGTTTTTATAAAGGGAATACTATCACTTAAAGCACATTCCTCTACTTTGCAACCTGACTAGAATATCTCAAAGCAAAAATCTCTGAAAAGCCCTCAAAATCTCTTAAGCTACCTTTGTTGCTCAAGTTTTATGTATACAGCGCCAAAACTTTCCCACCTAAATTCAGCAATGCTACTTAATTGGTACTGATGCCCAATCAGCCGGTTTTTTTTTACATATAGTCTCCTTTCCCTCATTTTGTATTGTCCCCAGACCTCAAATCAGCCAGATAAGGGCCCTACTTCTTACATAAGCCGCACTCCTGTTGATAATTCTTCTGCCTCCACATTGCCCACGATTCTCAGTGCCTCCACACTGACACAACTGCAATGCTCCGTCTTTACAGCAGCATTTTACAGTTGCACCTACACGCCCAGCCTTTAATAGGGAGTGAATGTTGATTCAACATTCACCCACTTTCTTTCACTACTTAGAAACATAGATATTGACGGCAGATAAGAGCCATAGGCCCAGCAAGTCATCCCGATATTTCCTAAAAGTATAAACGTATCTAGATTGTAGGATAGCCTTATGCTTATCCCAGGCATTCTTAAAGTCCCCCACAGTGTTTGTCATTACTACCTATTGAGGAAGTTTATTCCATAAATCAATCACTACCCTTCAGCTTGACATCATGACCCCTTGTTCTTGATTTTTCCTTTCTTTCATGTAATTAGCAAGAGTCCATGAGCTAGTGACGTATGGGATATACATTCCTACCAGGAGGGGCAAAGTTTCCCAAACCTCAAAATGCCTATAAATACACCCCTCACCACACCCACAATTCAGTTTTACAAACTTTGCCTCCTATGGAGGTGGTGAAGTAAGTTTGTGCTAGATTCTACGTTGATATGCGCTCCGCAGCAGGTTGGAGCCCGGTTTTCCTCTCAGTGTGCAGTGAATGTCAGAGGGATGTGAGGAGAGTATTGCCTATTTTGAATGCAGTGATCTCCTTCTACGGGGTCTATTTCATAGGTTCTCTGTTATCGGTCGTAGAGATTCATCTCTTACCTCCCTTTTCAGATCGACGATATACTCTTATTTATATACCATTACCTCTGCTGATTTTCGTTTCAGTACTGGTTTGGCTTTCTACAAACATGTAGATGAGTGTCCTGGGTAAGTAAGTCTTATTTTCTGTGACACTCTAAGCTATGGTTGGGCACTTTGTTTATAAAGTTCTAAATATATGTATTCAAACATTTATTTGCCTTGACTCAGGATGTTCAACATTCCTTATTTTCAGACAGTCAGTTTCATATTTGGGATAATGCACTTGAATCAATTATTTTTTCTTACCTTAAAGATTTGACTTTTTTTCCCTGTGGGCTGTTAGGCTCGCTGGGGCTAAAAATGCTTCATTTTATTGCGTCATTCTTGGCGCGGACTTTTTTGGCGCAAAAAATCTTTTCTGTTTCCGGCGTCATACGTGTCGCCGGAAGTTGCGTCATTTTTGACGTTCTTTTGCGCCAAAGATGTCGGCGTTCCGGATGTGGCGTCATTTTTGGCGCCAAAAAGCATTTAGGCGCCAAATAATGTGGGCGTCTTATTTGGCGCTAAAAAATATGGGCGTCGCTTTTGTCTCCACATTATTTCAGTCTCAATTTTTCTTTGCTTCTGGTTGCTAGAAGCTTGTTCATTGGCATTTTTTCCCATTCCTGAAACTGTCATTTAAGGAATTTGATCAATTTTGCTTTATATGTTGTTTTTTCTCTTACATATTGCAAGATGTCTCACGTTGCATCTGAGTCAGAAGATACTTCAGGAAAATCGCTGTCTAGTGCTGGAACTACCAAAGCTAAGTGTATCTGCTGTAAACTTTTGGTAGCTATTCCTCCAGCTGTTGTTTGTATTAATTGTCATGACAAACTTGTTAATGCAGATAATATTTCCTTTAGTAATGTACCATTGCCTGTTGCAGTTCCATCAACATCTAAGGTTCAGAATGTTCCTGATAACATAAGAGATTTTGTTTCTGAATCCATCAAGAAGGCTATGTCTGTTATTCCTCCTTCTAGTAAACATAAAAAATCTTTTAAAACTTCTCTTTATACAGATGAATTTTTAAATGAACATCATCATTCTGATTCTGATGACTCTTCTGGTTCAGAGGATTCTGTCTCAGAGATTGATGCTGATAAATCTTCATATTTATTTAAAATGGAATTTATTCGTTCTTTACTTAAAGAAGTACTAATTGCTTTAGAAATTGAGGATTCTGGTCCTCTTGATACTAATTCTAAACGTTTAGATAAGGTCTTTAAATCTCCTGTGGTTATTCCAGAAGTTTTTCCTGTTCCTAGTGCTATTTCTGAAGTAATTTCCAGAGAATGGGATAAATTGGGTAATTCATTTTCTCCTTCTAAACGTTTTAAGCAATTATATCCTGTGCCGTCTGACAGATTAGAATTTTGGGACAAAATCCCTAGAGTTGATGGGGCTATTTCTACCCTTGCTAAACGTACTACTATTCCTAATTCAGATAGTACTTCGTTTAAGGATCCTTTAGATAGGAAAATTGAATCCTTTCTAAGAAAAGCTTATCTGTGTTCAGGTAATCTTCTTAGACCTGCTATATCATTGGCTGATGTTGCTGCAGCTTCAACTTTTTGGTTGGAAACTTTAGCGCAACAAGTAACAGATCATGATTCTCATAATATTATTATTCTTCTTCAACATGCTAATAATTTTATCTGTGATGCCATTTTTGATATTATCAGAGTTGATATCAGGTTTATGTCTCTAGCTATTTTAGCTAGAAGAGCTTTATGGCTTAAAACTTGGAATGCTGATATGGCTTCTAAATCAACTCTACTTTCCATTTCTTTCCAGGGTAACAAATTATTTGGTTCTCAGTTGGATTCTATTATCTCAACTGTTACTGGTGGGAAAGGAACTTTTTTACCACAGGATAAAAAATCTAAGGGTAAAAACAGGGCTAATAATCGTTTTCGTTCCTTTCGTTTCAACAAAGAACAAAAGCCTGATCCTTCATCCTCAGGAGCAGTTTAAGTTTGGAAACCATCTCCAGTCTAGAATAAATCCAAGCCTTCTAGAAAAGCAAAGCCAGCTTCTAAGTCCACATGAAGGTGCGGCCCTCATTCCAGCTCAGCTGGTAGGGGGCAGGTTACGTTTTTTCAAAGAAATTTGGATCAATTCTGTTCACAATCTTTGGATTCAGAACATTGTTTCAGAAGGGTACAGAATTGGTTTCAAGATGAGACCTCCTGCAAAGAGATTTTTTCTTTCCCGTGTCCCAGTAAATCCAGTGAAAGCTCAAGCATTTCTGAATTGTGTTTCAGATCTAGAGTTGGCTGGAGTAATTATGCCTGTTCCAGTTCTGGAACAGGGGATGGGGTTTTATTTAAATCTCTTCATTGTACCAAAGAAGGAGAATTCCTTCAGACCAGTTCTGGATCTAAAAATATTGAATCGTTATGTAAGGATACCAACGTTCAAAATGGTAACTGTAAGGACTATCTTGCCTTTTGTACAGCAAGGGCATTATATGTCCACTATAGATTTACAGGATGCATATCTGCATATTCCGATTCATCCAGATCATTATCAGTTCCTGAGATTCTCTTTTCTGGACAAGCATTACCAGTTTGTGGCTCTGCCGTTTGGCCTAGCTACAGCTCCAAGAATTTTTACAAAGGTTCTCGGTGCCCTTCTGTCTGTAATCAGAGAACAGGGTATTGTGGTATTTCCTTATTTGGACGATATCTTGGTACTTGCTCAGTCTTTACATTTAGCAGATTCACATACGAATTAACTTGTGTTGTTTCTTCAAGATCATGGTTGGAGGATCAATTCACCAAAAAGTTAATTGATTCCTCAGACAAGGGTAACCTTTCTGGGTTTCCAGATAGATTCAGTGTCCATGACTCTGTCTTTGACAGACAAGAGACGTCTAAAATTGATTTCAGCTTGTCGAAACCTTCAGTCACAATCATTCCCTTCGGTAGCCTTATGCATGGAAATTCTAGGTCTTATGACTGCTGCATCGGACTCGATCCCCTTTGCTCGTTTTCACATGCGACCTCTTCAGCTCTGTATGCTGAATCAATGGTGCAGGGATTACACAAAGATATCTCAATTAATATCTTTAAAACCGATTGTACGACACTCTCTAACGTGGTGGACAGATCACCATCGTTTAATTCAGGGGGCTTCTTTTGTGCTTCCGACCTGGACTGTAATTTCAACAGATGCAAGTCTCACAGGTTGGGGAGCTGTGTGGGGATCTCTGACGGCACAAGGAGTTTGGGAATCTCAGGAGGTGAGATTACCGATCAATATTTTGGAACTCCGTGTAATTTTCAGAGCTCTTCAGTCTTGGCCTCTTCTGAAGAGAGAATCGTTCATTTGTTTTCAGACAGACAATGTCACAACTGTGGCATGCATCAATCATCAAGGAGGGACTCACAGTCCTCTGGCTATGAAAGAAGTATCTCGAATTTTGGTTTGGGCGGAATCCAGCTCCTGTCTAATCTCTGCGGTTCATATCCCAGGTATAGACAATTGGGAAGCGGATTATCTCAGTCGCCAAACGTTGCATCCGGGCGAATGGTCTCTTCACCCAGAGGTATTTCTTCAGATTGTTCAAATGTGGGAGCTTCCAGAAATAGATCTGATGGCGTCTCATCTAAACAAGAAACTTCCCAGGTATCTGTCCAGATCCCGGGATCCTCAGGCAGAAGCAGTGGATGCATTATCACTTCCTTGGAAGTATCATCCTGCCTATATCTTTCCGCCTCTAGTTCTTCTTCCAAGAGTAATCTCCAAGATTCTGAAGGAATGCTCGTTTGTTCTGCTGGTAGCTCCGGCATGGCCTCACAGGTTTTGGTATGCGGATCTTGTCCGGATGGCCTCTTGCCATCCGTGGACTCTTCCACTAAGACCAGACCTTCTGTCGCAAGGTCCTTTTTTCCATCAGGATCTCAAATCCTTAAATTTAAAGGTATGGAGATTGAACGCTTGATTCTTGGTCAAAGAGGTTTCTCTGACTCTGTGATTAATACTATGTTACAGGCTCGTAAATCTGTATCCAGAGAGATATATTATAGAGTCTGGAAGACTTATATTTCTTGGTGTCTTTCTCATCATTTTTCTTGGCATTCTTTTAGAATTCCGAGAATTTTACAGTTTCTTCAGGATGGTTTAGATAAAGGTTTATCCGCAAGTTCTTTGAAAGGACAAATCTCTGCTCTTTCTGTTCTTTTTTACAGAAAGATTGCTAATCTTCCTGATATTCATTGTTTTGTACAAGCTTTGGTTCGTATAAAACCTGTCATTAAGTCAATTTCTCCTCCTTGGAGTTTGAATTTGGTTCTGGGGGCTCTTCAAGCTCCTCCGTTTGAACCTATGCATTCATTGGACATTAAATTACTTTCTTGGAAAGTTTTGTTCCTTTTGGCGATCTCTTCTGCCAGAAGAGTCTCTGAATTATCTGCTCTTTCTTGTGAGTCTCCTTTTCTGATTTTTCATCAGGATAAGGCGGTGTTGCGAACTTCTTTTGAATTTTTACCTAAAGTTGTGAATTCCAACAACATTAGTAGAGAAATTGTGGTTCCTTCATTATGTCCTAATCCTAAGAATTCTAAGGAGAAATCGTTGCATTCTTTGGATGTTGTTAGAGCTTTGAAATATTATGTTGAAGCTACTAAGTCTTTCCGAAAGACTTCTAGTCTATTTGTTATCTTTTCCGGTTCTAGAAAAGGCCAGAAAGCTTCTGCCATTTCTTTGGCATCTTGGTTGAAATCTTTAATTCATCATGCCTATGTCGAGTCGGGTAAAACTCCGCCTCAAAGGATTACAGCTCATTCTACTAGGTCAGTTTCTACTTCCTGGGCGTTTAGGAATGAAGCTTCGATTGATCAGATTTGCAAAGCAGCAACTTGGTCCTCTTTGCATACTTTTACTAAATTCTACCATTTTGATGTATTTTCTTCTTCTGAAGCAGTTTTTGGTAGAAAAGTACTTCAGGCAGCGGTTTCAGTTTGAATCTTCTGTTTATGTTTTTCATTAAACTTTATTTTGGGTGTGGATTATTTTCAGCAGGAATTGGCTGTCTTTATTTTATCCCTCCCTCTCTAGTGACTCTTGCGTGGAAAGATCCACATCTTGGGTAATCATTATCCCATACGTCACTAGCTCATGGACTCTTGCTAATTACTTGAAAGAAAACATAATTTATGTAAGAACTTACCTGATAAATTCATTTCTTTCATATTAGCAAGAGTCCATGAGGCCCGCCCTTTTTTGTGGTGGTTATGATTTTTTTGTATAAAGCACAATTATTCCAATTCCTTATTTTATATGCTTTCGCACTTTTTTCTTATCACCCCACTTCTTGGCTATTCGTTAAACTGAATTGTGGGTGTGGTGAGGGGTGTATTTATAGGCATTTTGAGGTTTGGGAAACTTTGCCCCTCCTGGTAGGAATGTATATCCCATACGTCACTAGCTCATGGACTCTTGCTAATATGAAAGAAATGAATTTATCAGGTAAGTTCTTACATAAATTATGTTTTTTATGTAAAATATAGCCTCAACTTTACTAAGCCATTTAATATACATGAAAGATGCTATCATATCGCCTCTTTCCCCTTTCTCCTCTAAGCTATACATATTTAGTTTTATTTTTTAGACCATGTACCATTTTGGAAGCCCTCATTTGCACAGATTCAAGTTTGTTTATATGCTTCTGAAGATATGGCCTCCAGAACTGCACACAATACTCAAGATGAGGTCTAACTAATGATCTATAAAATGGCATAAGAACCTTACTATTTCTGCTGCAAATACATCTACCAATACATCCAAGCATTCTGCTGGCCTTACTCGCTGCATTACTACATTGTTTGCTAAATTTTGAATCATCTGAAATAATAATTACCAAGTCCTGTTCCTCATCTGTAACAGTCAGTAAAGTGTCATTGAGTCTGTAATTAACATTTGGATTTGTCTTCCCTAAATGCATAATTTTACAATTTGCTGTGTTAAACTTTACTCCATTAGAAATGTTTGTATCATCTGCAAACAGACATACTTTCCTCTGTGGCCCTTTGCTGATATCACAGATTAATATGTTAAACAAAACAGACCCCTGAGGAACACCACTAGTAACCGTCCCCTTTGCTGAATGTACTCCATTTACTTTGTTTTCTGCCCTTAAGCCAGCATTCTACCCAGTTCACAAATTTTGAGTCTAGACCAAGGAGATACAGTTTGTGAATTAGTTTGTTGTGTGGGATAGCTCATTTCCATTTTATGTACCATCCCTTAATGTAGACATTCTTTCTTCACAATCTTCTGTGAAAACAGAAGTAATCAGGGACAGTCTGCAATTTGCTTATCTCCTTCTACTATTCTACCATCAACTGTTATATAGTTTTACTATTCCAACCTTAGTTTCTTTCCTATGACATGGAGAGTCCACAACATCATTTCAATTACTAGTGGGATATTCAACTCCTGGCCAGCAGGAGGAGACAAAGAGCACCACAGCAAAGCTGCTAAGTGTAACTTCCCTTACCCATAATCCCCAGTTATTCTCTTTGCCTTTGTCAATAGAGGATGGGCGAAGATGGTGTCTGAAGATATTGAATCCTTTTATGGGTACTTTTCCCTGCAAGCAAGGATTGGGGTCTAGCTGTGCCCATGTCAATCTCTTTAGTAAGAGTAATAGTGGCTATTAGCAGTTAGAAAGCGGCGAGGTTGTCTTTGCTTTATTTCTAATATTATTGCTACCCCTTCATAGAAGTGGGTTGATTACTCTGCTCTTTCTTTTTCTTTAGGTCCCTGATAGACAGTGGAGTGTCTATCACACCTATGAAGCTGTTCCTGCCCTTCAGCTAGATCCACAGGTAAGTGCTTTTGCCTTTTAGGTACTGAAGGACAAGCACTTTAGAAGTTAATTCCTCTAGTGGATCATCACCTGGGACATTTATATGACCTTTAGGGCTTAACAGTTGGGGTTCATTTTTTCCCCTTTATATAGAGGATTTGGCTGAAGGGTTAATAGGGTCTTTGAGCATTATAAGAATCATGGGTGATTACTTTATTAAGCTTCCCTAAAGAGCTGGGGTTTAATAAGCGTTTTGTTCTTTAACTGTAAATTTAGGATAAGAGTGCGCCTTTTAGTGGAGCAGTTTTTCTGAGCTCATGTCACCTGACCTCCGCTTTTCTTTATAAAGCGGGGTAAAAGACAGTGCGTGTATCTTAGCGAGGGTGAAGGATCCCGCTTTTCTGCTTCTGCTTTAGTTTAGTTTTTTTTCTTCAATCCGATTTTTCACAACTTTTAATTCTGACAGCCATTCTAACAGCTGATCTGCATATGAGAGTCTCCCTGCAATTCTAGTACAACTCCGGTCCCAGTAAGACTCCTCAGCTTGCTGAGGTAAAGAGGTGTAAGGGATTTTTATTTTCATAATCTTAAATAAATTTTTACATTATATGCTTTAACGGTTTACTCCTCTCTTAAAGGGAGATAATGGTTACTCTCCTTTTTATGTGACTTAATGGTTATTTTTATTTTTATTTTTCTTCCTAAATGGAAGTCCACAGCTGCATTCATTAATTTTGTGAAATAAGAACCTGGCCACCAGGAGGAGACAAAGACACCCCGTCCTGGTCCTGCTGGGATTCAGATCTTCTGTCTCGTGGCTTATTCAGACACGTGGCGCCTGTTCTGCCTGACTGGTCCGGTGGGGCGCTGAGTGTTCACATTATTATTTGTGTTTTCTTGTTTTTCTTTACAAGTTTCAGCTAAGCATTCTAGGAGGACTCGTGGCTCTGTGAGGCAGGAATGATTTTTTAAGTCCTTATTTAGCCTTCAACCTGGTTGACTGAGTCAGTGAAGTTCAGCTGCGTCACTCTCTTTTGCTTCCGATACTCTCGGGACCTAGAGTTTTTCTTCCTCACATGGGAGGATTGGGGGCTTAGCGCCTCCTTACCGCCGGTTTGGGTGATTTGGCCTTTCTGAGGCTCTGGAAATTGTCCTTTGAATTTGTTCCTTCTGTGGTTCTCTTCTTCTTGAGAACTTTTGGACTTTGTCCATTTTCTCCATGGGGGGTTGGGTCACCTTATGGGGACCTGGTTTCCCTTCGAGAGATGTTGTTCCCTTTTAGGGACATTGGGCAGTGTGGTCTCCTTTGGGCTCTGCTTAGGGTTCTTCCCCGGTGCTGGGGATGCTCTGCATCCTTTTCTTTCCTGTGATCCTCTGATTCGTATTGGAGGTGATGTGGAGACTAGCCTTTGCTTGAGTGACTTTGTCCTCGAGGTATCCCCTTGCTCTTGGACGTCTTGTGGCTATTTTGAACGCCTATGTGCTTTAGTGTCTTTGTATGACTTTTAATGCCTTTGCTCCTTGGAGCGTTAGACTCCTGTAGGGGGTGGTCTCTTCCTTGGGTCGGGACTTGCGAGGTGTTCTCGTTATCTGGGTTAATCTGGATATTGCATTGATATCTCCCTGTGGGTCTGTTTTTTATATCAGACGGGGTGTTTAAGTTTCTGGGATATTGTTTGTTTTAAACAATTGGGGACTCGGACCTATAAGCACCCTGGTTCTTCTGGTTGCTGAGGCTTTCTCTCAGCGTTTTCCCTTGTGGATCTCGTTGCGGGTTGTTACCGGACTTTTAGGATCTAGGGCTGGTTCGGGTTCTCCAGTTCCAGGGAACTTAGGCTATAACCTTTGGTCGGGCTAGTTGACCTGGTCACGGTTGGCCAGGTTTTCTGAGTGCCGATACTCTTTGGGCTTGCCCTATGCTTTAATGATCAGTTACCCTTGGTCTGCTTGCTGAAATGGCCTGATGGCTTTGCTTACAAGCGAGGGGTTCACTGTGTAACCGTTGCAGCTGTTGCACCTTGTATGTGTGCTAGCAAACAAATTTTCTTCTATAAGGTACGACGAGTCCACGAATTCATCCTTTACTTGTGGGATATTATCCTCCTGCTAACAGGAAGTTGCAAAGAGCACCACAGCAGAGCTGTCTATATAGCTCCTTCCTTAGCTCCACCCCCAGTCATTCTCTTTGCCTACTCTAAGTACTAGGAAGGGTAAAGTGAACGAGGTGATAAAATATTAGTTTTTAATTTCTTCAAGCAAGAGTTTTTTGTTTTAAATGGTACCGGTGTGTACTATTTACTCTCAGGCAGCAGATGGATGAAGAGTTCTACCTGGAGGATGATGATCTTAGCATTTGTAACTAAGATCCAGTGCTGTTCCCACAGAGGCTGAGGAGTACAGGAAACTTCAGTGTGACGAACGTTTTCATGCTATACAGCAGTGAGGTATGTTCAGTCATTTTTTCTGGAGAGACTGTGTATTTCAGAAAGGCTGACAGTATCCTCATGAGGGTAAGGGTAAGCAGTAATCCTAAGAGCTATAGAAAGGCATTACTAAGCTTGCATAAGGGGCTAATTAAAAAATGGTTGACACTGAGTTTTTGAATGTTTGTGGGCAAACGTTTTCTGAACTGGGAGTGCTGTTAACGTTTTGTGGGCAATAACGTTTTTTGGGCAACTTTATTGAGGTTACACTTGGCTTATTTTTTGAGTCTCAGAACCCACATGGCTAGTTTAAAACCGCTCTGGTGCGGTTCTTTGAGGCTGTAGAGACATCGAGTGAGATGGGCGGGGATTATTTTCACGCCTCAGATGCTCAGTTGTTTTCTCTCAGCAAGCAGCAAGCTCCAACTCCTGAGGGCCCTTGTGGATGTTTTGGGCCAAATCGAAGCTTTAACCCCATATTTACAATCCCTGAGGGCAGGTAGGCGCTACAGCAGGGCAGTGGCAAGGTGCTGGGGGTGTTTTTTCCGGATTTAGGCCTTAATTCAATCCGGTTCACACAATAAAGGGTTAAATGTTAAATTTTCTTGTGGGGCAAACTTAACTTCACATATTGAGCCTGCTATCAAAAATGTGAAAAATGTTGTGCATTTTAAAGCAGTTTTGCAGAACGTGTATGCTTTTTTTCTCTTAAAGGCGCAGTACCGTTTTTTAAGATGATTGTTTTTTTCACTAAATAAAGAGTTTTCATGCTTGTTTGTAGTCATTACTAGCCTGTTCAACATGTCTGACATTGAGGAAAGTCATTGTTCAATATGTTTAGAAGCCATTGTGGAACCCCCACTTAGAATGTGTCCCTCATGCACTGAAAGGTCAATAAATTGCAAAGAAGATATTTTAGCTACTAAAAATATGTCGCAGGATGATTCTCAGTCAGAAGGGAATCAGGTTATGCCATCTAATTCTCCCCATGTGTCGCAACCATTAACGCACGCACAAGCGACGCCAAGTACTTCTAGTGCGTCTAATTCTTTCACCCTGCAAGATATGGCCGCAGTTATGAATACTACCCTCACAGAGGTTTTATCTAAGCTGCCTGGGTTGCAGGGGAAGCGCAGTAGGTCTGGTGTGAGAACAGATGCTGAGCCCTCTGCCGCTTTATTAGCCATATCCGATGTACCCTCACAATGTTCTGAGTTGTGGGTAAGGGATTTGCTGTCTGAGGGAGAGATTTCTGATTCAGGAAAGATGTTCCTTCAGACAGACTCAAATATGACGGCTTTAAAATTTAAACTAGAACACCTCCGCTTATTGCTCAGGGAGGTTTTAGCGACTCTGGATGATTGTGACCCTATTGTAGTTCCAGAGAAATTGTGTAAAATGGACAGATTTCTAGAGGTTCCTGCTTACACTGATGTTTTTTCGGTCCCTAAGAGGATTTCGGACATTGTTACTAAGGAGTGGGATAGACCAGGTATTCCGTTCGCTCCCCCTCCTACTTTAAAGAAAATGTTTCCCATATCAGACACCATGCGGGACTCGTGGCAGATGGTCCCTAAGGTGGAGGGAGCTATTTCTACCCTGGCTAAGCTTACAACTATACCTATTGAGGACAGTTGTGCTTTCAAAGATCCTATGGATAAAAAATTAGAGGGTCTCCTAAAGAAAATATTTGTTCATCAGGGTTTTCTTCTCCAACCTATAGCGTGCATTGTTCCCGTAACTACTGCAGCTGCTTTTTGGTTCGAGGCTCTAGAGGAGGCTCTTCAGGTTGAGACCCCATTAGATGATATTCTGGATAGAATTAGGGCTCTCAAGTTAGCTAATTCTTTCATTACAGATGCCGCTTTTCAACTGGCTAAATTAGCGGCAAAGAATTCAGGTTTTGCCATTTTAGCGCGTAGAGCATTATGGCTTAAAGGGACAGTCAAGTATAAATTAAACTTTCATTATTCAGATAGGACTTTTAATTTTAATTGACTTTCCAATTTACTTTTATCATCAAATTTGCTTTTTTCTCTTGGTATTCTTAGTTTAAACTAAACATAGGTAGGCTCTAAGCCTTTGAGGGCTGCCTCTTATCACATGCTTCTTAAATCTCTTTTCAACACAAAGAGACAGAAAGTACACGTGGGCTATATAGAATAACACTGTGTTCAGGCACAGAAAGTTATTTAAGATCTAGCATAATACAATGCTAAATTTAAGACAATAGATAATAAACAGTCACAGTCATGTGATCAGGGGGCTGGAAGAAGGTTCCTAGATACAAGATAATCACAAAGGTAAAAAGTACATTAATATAACTGTGTTGGTTATGCAAAACTGGGGAATGAGTAATAAAGGGATTATCTATCTTTTAAAAAAATAACAATTCTATGGTTGACTGTCCCTTTAAGTCCTGGTCTGCTGATGTGTCATCAAAATCTAAGCTTTTAGCCATCCCTTTCAAGGGTAAGACCCTATTCGGGCCTGAACTGAAAGAGATCATTTCAGACATCACTGGAGGGAAAGGCCATGCCCTTCCTCAGGATAAGACAAATAAGATGAGGACCAAACAAAATAATTTTCGTTCCTTTCGAAACTTCAAAGGTGGTCCCTCTACCTCTTCCCCTGCTGCAAAGCAAGAGGGGAATTTTGCTCAATCCAAGTCAGTCTGGAGACCTAACCAGACTTGGAACAAAGGTAAACAGGCCAAGAAGCCCGCTGCTGCCACCAAGACAGCATGAAGGGGTAGCCCCCGATCCCGGACCGGATCTAGTAGGGGGCAGACTTTCTCTCTTTGCTCAGGCTTGGGCAAGAGACGTTCAGGACTCCTGGGCTTTAGAAATCGTAACCCAGGTGTATCTTCTAGATTTCAAAGATTCTCCTCCAAGGGGGAGATTCCATCTTTCTCAATTGTCTGTAAACCAGACAAAAAGAGAGGCGTTCTTACGCTGTGTAGAAGACCTATATACCATGGGAGTGATCTGCCCAGTTCCGAAAACAGAACAGGGGCAGGGGTTCTACTCCAATCTGTTTGTGGTTCCCAAAAAAGAGGGAACCTTCAGACCAATTTTAGATCTCAAGATCCTAAACAAATTCCTCAGTCCCATCCTTCAAGATGGAGACCATTCGGACTATTTTACCAATGATCCAGGAGGGTCAATATATGACCACCGTGGGCTTAAAGGATGCATATCTACACATCCCTATCCACAAAGATCATCACCAGTTCCTCAGGTTCGCCTTTCTGGACAAGCATTACCAGTTTGTGGCTCTTTCCTTCGGGTTGGCCACAGCTCCCAGAATTTTCACAAAGGTGCTAGGGTCCGTTCTGGCGGTTCTAAGGCCGCGGGGCATAGCAGTGGCGCCTTATCTGGCCGATATCTTAATTCAGGCGTCTACTTACCAACTAGCCAAATCTCACACGGACATTGTGTTGGCTTTCTAAGATCTCACGGGTGGAAGGTGAACGTAAAAAAGAGTTCTCTTATCCCTCTCACAAGAGTTCCATTCCTGGGAACTCTGATAGATTTGGTGGACATGAAAAATTTTCTGACGGAGGTCAGGAAATCAAAGATTTTAACCACCTGCCGAGCTCTTCATTCCATTCCTCGTCCGTCAGTGGCTCAGTGTATGAAGGTAATCGGACTAATGGTAGTGGCAATGGACATAGTTCCATTTGCTCGCTTGCATCTCAGACCACTGCAACTATGCATGCTCAAACAGTGGAATAGGGATTATGCAGATTTATCTCCTCAGATAAATCTGTATCAAGAGACCAGAGACTCTCTTCTTTGGTGGTTGTCACAGGATCATCTGTCCCAGGGAATGTGTTTCCGCAGGCCAGCATGGGTCATAGTGACGACGGACGCCAGCCCATTGGGCTGGGGTGCAGTCTGGAATTCCCTGAAAGCACAGGGTTTGTGGACTCAGGAGGAGGCTCTCCTCCCGATAAATATTCTAGAACTAGAACTGAGAGCGATATTCAACGCGCTTCAGGCGTGGCCTCAGCTGGCTTTTGCCAGATTCATAAGATTCCAGTCAGACAATATCACGACTGTAGCATATATCAATCATCAGGGGGGAAGAAAGAGTTCTCTAGCGATGATAGAGGTTACCAAAATAATTTGATGGGCAGAGACTCACTCTTGCCATCTATCAGCAATCTATATCCCAGGAGTGGAGAACTGGGAAGCGGATTTTCTAAGTCGTCAGACTTTTCATCCGGTGGAGTGGGAACTCCATCCGGAGGTGTTTGCACAATTGATTCAGCAATGGGGCACACCAGAATTGGATCTGATGGCGTCTCGTCAGAACGCCAAACTTCCTTGTTTCGGGTCCAGGTCAAGGGATCCTCAGGCAGTACTGATAGATGCTCTAACAGTACCCTGGTCGTTTAACCTGGCTTACGTGTTTCCACCATTTCCTCTCCTTCCTCATCTGATTGCCAGAATCAAACAGGAGAGAGCTTCTGTGATTTTGATAGCACCTGCGTGGCCACGCAGGACTTGGTATGCAGACCTGGTGGACATGTCATCTCTTCCACCATGGACTCTGCCACTGAGACAGGACCTTCTGATTCAAGGTCCGTTCCAGCATCCAAATCTAGTTTCTCTGCAGTTGACTGCTTGGAGATTGAACGCTTGATTTTATCCAAGCGGGGTATCTCTGAGTCGGTCATAGATTCCTTGATTCAGGCTCGAAAGCCTGTCACTAGGAAAATTTATCATAAGATATGGCATAAATATCTTTATTGGTGCGAATCCAAAGGCTACTCATGGAGTAAGATCAGGATTCCTAGGATTTTGTCCTTTCTCCAAGAAGGATTGGAGAAGGGGCTATCAGCTAGTTCCTTAAAGGGACAGATATCTGCTTTATCAATTCTTCTGCACAAGCGTCTGGCAGATGTTCCAGACGTTCAGTCGTTCTGTCAGGCTTTAGTTAGAATCAAGCCTGTGTTTAAACCTGTTGCTCCGCCATGGAGTCTGAATTTAGTTCTTAAAGTTCTTCAAGGGGTTCCGTTTGAACCTATGCATTCCATAGATATTAAGCTGCTATCTTGGAAAGTTCTGTTTTTAGTTGCTATCTCTTCGGCTCGAAGAGTTTCTGAACTATCTGCGTTG
The DNA here is from genome assembly GCF_027579735.1 of Bombina bombina. NCBI lineage: Eukaryota > Metazoa > Chordata > Amphibia > Anura > Bombinatoridae > Bombina > Bombina bombina. The sequence continues at coordinate 1,225,595,413 of NC_069502.1, forward strand.
CAATGCGACTCGCCTTATCTTGTTTTCCATGCTGATAAGGTGGTTTTTCCTACCAAACCTGGATTCCTTCCTAAGGTTGTTACTAATAGGAATATCAATCAGGAAATTGTTGTTCCTTCTCTGTGTCCTAATCCTTCCTCTAAGAAGGAGCGTCTGTTGCACAACTTGGACGTGGTTCGTGCTTTGAAGTTTTACTTGCAAGCAACCAAGGATTTCCGTCAAACATCTACTTTGTTTGTTGTCTATTCTGGAAAACGTAGAGGTCAAAAAGCTACGGCTACCTCTCTTTCTTTTTGGCTGAAAAGCATCATCCGTTTGGCATACGAGACTGCTGGACAGCAGCCTCCTGAAAGGATTACAGCTCACTCTACTAGAGCGGTGGCTTCCACATGGGCTTTTAAAAATGATGCTTCTGTTGAACAGATTTGTAAGGCTGCAACTTGGTCTTCGCTTCATACCTTTTACAAATTTTCCAAATTTGATACTTTTGCTTCTTCGGAGGCTGTTTTTGGGAGAAAAGTTCTTCAAGCAGTGGTGCCTTCTGTTTAACCATCTGTCTTGTCCCTCCCGTTCATCCGTGTCCTGTAGCTTTGATATTGTATCCCACAAGTAAAGGATGAATCTGTGGACTCGTAGTACCTTATAGAAGAAAAGTAAATTTATGCTTACCTGATAAATTAATTTCTTCTATGGTACGACGAGTCCACGGCCCGCCCTGTCATTTTAAGACCGATTATATTTTTTTATTTTAAACTTCAGTCACCTCTGCACCTTATAGTTTCTCCTTTTTCTTCCTTACCTTCGGTCGAATGACTGGGGGGTGGAGCTAAGGGAGGAGCTATATAGACAGCTCTGCTGTGGTGCTCTTTTGCCACTTCCTGTTAGAGGGGGGATAATATCCCACAATTAAAGGATGAATCTGTGGACTCGTCGTACCGTAGAAGAAATTAATTTATCAGGTAAGCATAAATTTACTTTTTTAAGGGGATACTTCTGGGTTCATTTGCGTTGGAGATTTGATCTCTCGGTTAAGCCTGTGGCTTTGTGTCCTGTGGGCAGGTGCTCTACCCTTCCAGCTGCCCTTTTCTTGGGGGGCTTATCTCCTCACGGAAGCGTGATCCCTATCTTATGGCTTCTCCTGGCTTCAGGAGCTTGGGACAGAGGGTTTAACCTATTTGGAGAGGTTCGCTCTCTGGGTTGTTCTGTACATCTGAAGAGTTGCTGGCTCCGCCTTGAGTCCATGTCGGGCCTTTAGCTAGATCTCTAGGTCTATGGCTTTGACAACTGTCTCCATGTGGTGTTTTGGTTTGGCATCCGAGCACTGTTGTAATGGCTGAGCCATTCTTCCGCTCGTTTTTCAGCTGGGGTGGGGGTTCTTCTGTTCCCCTGGTTTCAGATCTCCGCTGCTTGGGCTGGCCCGGCTGGAGGTAGGTCCTGAGATCTGTTGTTCATCTCAGGTCTTGGGGGCGCAGTGGGCCTCGTTGAGGTTATGGGGCTTCTGTCTTTTTTAAAACCTATGTTTAGGTCTGGCGGCTTCGGTTGCCTAGTGTGTGCCCTCTGTCGTGGAGGTTTAGCATTCTATATCTTGTTAGCTGCTTTTTACTTCTAACAAGTATCTTCTTCGGTGTCATCCTGATGATGGCTGCGTGTTCTTGACTCGGGTGTTTACCTTTGTCTGGGTCTGCTACATGTAATTATGCCTGTATACTCAGTATTCTGAGTTTGGATGATTTTTTGGTCTCCGTTTTCAGCTGTTTCTAGGCGATGGTTAGCTTGCTCTTTGAAACCAGCTGCAGCTGTTTGCGCCTTGATTGTGTTAACTAGCTATTCCAAACCTTTGCAAGTTGTTGGGAGAAACTTTTTCTTTGTTCTGCTACCCGATCCTAAACCTTGTGGTTTTTGTTTGGTTTGGGTGTTGTCTCCCTTTGTTGTCAGGACCCATTTGGGTCTTGTGAGCTTGGCTTGATTAGGGGTTTTCCTTTTATGGAGTTGTGGTGACCTTTTCGGTTTTGTTTTGGTTCTTTCTTGCTTTATCCCTTTGGTAGTTTTCGGCTGGGATTCCCTTCGCGAGTAAGGGGTGTGCAGTTGGGGACCGACTGTTGGGTGACGGTTTCTCCTGGAGGACTGTTGGCTCAGTTGAGTCTGATCTTGCGACCTCTAGTTAGGCTTCCGGGCTATCTGCTGGTCAGTGTCCTCGAGGCCTTTTCCCTTCCTGTTTTCTCGGCTTCGAGCAAAGCTGGATTTTTGTTGGGTAGTGGTGTTCAGGCCTGGTGCCCTCAGAATGGGCCGCCTATTGTACCCTCCCGTTTTGGCATTCAGTGTCCTCTATAGCTTGGATATTGTTTTCCCAAAAGTAATGAATGCAGCTGTGGACTCTTTCTATTTAAGAAAAAAAACATAAATTATGCTTACCTGATAATTTTATTTTCTTCAATGGAAAGAGCCCACAGCTCCCCACCCGTCTTTTTTTTTTATGTGGGGCGTCTTTATTGTTTATTCTTCTGGCACCTTTCACCCTGATATTTCTTCTACTGTTCCTTGTTCCTCAGCAAAATGATTGGGGGATGAGGGAAGTGGGAGGAGTATTTAAGCCTTTGGCTAGGGTGTCTTTGCCTCCTCCTGGTGGCCAGGTTCTTATTTCCCAAAAGTAATGAATGCAGCTGTGGACTCTTTCCATCGGAAGAAAAGAAAATTATCAGGTAAGCATAATTTATGTTTTTAATATTTTTATTGGGGACTTTCCACTATGGACACAGACCAAGATTCTGTTTCTCTGGATAAATGCTTATTTTGTTTAGAGGCCCAAATTGTTTTGCCTATGCAGTTTTGTTCCTCATGTTTATCTAAGACCCTAAAATACAAAAATAAATTACTCCCTTCTGAGCCAATTGTCTCTTATGATAATGCTGTTCGGGATATGCCACAGCTTTCTCCTTAAACGTCCCAAGCCTTAATGGTTTCACATGCAGTGCCCTGCAGTTCCTCTCAACCACCTGTGGGTGTTCATTTGCCAGGAGATTTTTCTGCACAGATAACCTCTGCGGTGTCTGCAGCTTTATCTGCTTTCCCTACTACCAGTACCCAAAAGAGCTCTGGGGCAAAGGGCTGCTGGAGCGACCAGAGGTAAAGTTAGCGGGTGTCCTGTGGCCGACCAGGAGTTCCAGGAGCCCGGCCAGCCTTAGAGGAGTTAGGTGGGTGTCCGTTGTGAGGCGGCCGACCGGGAGTTCCAGGAGCCCGGCCAGCCAAGGAGGGTTTTCCTGGTCATACACCAGATCTTCACAAAACAAGCAAACAAAAGCTTCCAGAGATTATGGTTGCTCTGAGGAGCCCAAAACCACTGAGAAACAACAGGGGTGAGGTTGTAGGGGGTGGGGATAGCCTTAGCTGTCTGGTATCCGTGACATGTGGAACTGCTTCCGAAGAAGCAAATACATCAAAATGGTAGAATTTAGTAAATGTATGCAAAGAAGACCAAGTTGCTGCTTTGCAAATCTGATAAACTGAAGCTTCATTCTTAAAAGCCCATGAAGTGGAGACTGATCTAGTAGAATGAGCTGTAATTCTCTGAGGCGGGGCTTTACCCGACTCCAAATAAGTTTGATGAATCAAAAGCTTTAACCACAATGCCAAAGAAACGGCAGAAGCCTTCTGACCTTTCCTGGAACCAGAAAAGATAACAAATAGACTAGAAGTCTTCCTGAAATCTTTAGTGGCTTCAACATAATATTTCAGAGCTCTCACCACATACAAAGAATGTACAGATCTCTCCAAAGAATTCTTAGGATTAGGACACAAAGAAGGGACAACAATTTCTCTAATGTTGTTAGAATTCACAATCTTAGGTAAGAATTTAAATGAAGTCCGCAAAACTGCCTTATCCTGATGGAAAATCAGAAAAGGAGAATCACAAGAAAGAGCAGATAATTCAGAAACTCTTCTAGGAGAAGAGATGGCCAAAAGGAACAACACTTTCCAAGAAAGTAGTTTAATGTCCAAAGAATGCATAGGCTCAAATGGAGGAGCCTGTAAAGCCTTCAAAACCAAATTAAGACTCCAAGGAGGAGAGATTGATTTAATGACAGGCTTGATACAAACCAAAGCCTGTACAAAACAATGAATATCAGGAAGTTTAGCAATTTTCCTGTGGAATAAAACAGAAAGAGCAGAGATTTGTCCTTTCAAGGAACTTGCAGACAAACCTTTATCCAAACCATCCTGAATAAACTGTAAAATTCTAGGAATTCTAAAAGAATGCCAAGAGAGATTATGAGAAGAGCACCATGAAATGTAAGTCTTCTAAACTCTTTCTAGAAACAGATTTACGAGCCTGCAACATAGTATTAATTACTGAGTCAGAGAAACCTCTATGAGTAAGTACTAAGCGTTCAATTTCCGTACCTTCAAATTTAATGATTTGAGATCCTGATGGAAAAACGGACCTGGAGACAGAAGGTCTGGCCTTAATGGAAGTGGCCAAGGTTGGCAACTGGACATCCGAACAAGATCCGCATACCAAAACCTGTGAGACCATGCTGGAGCCACCAGCAGCACAAACGATTGCTCCATGATGATCTTGGAGATCACTCTGGGAAGAAGAACTAGAGGCGGGAAAATATAAGCAGGTTGATAACACCACAGAAGTGTCAATGCATCCACTGCTTCCGCCTGGGGAACCCTGGACAGGTACCTGGGAAGTTTTTTGTTTAGATGAGATGCCATCAGATCTATTTCTGGAAGCCCACACATCTGGGTGGAGTGACCATTTTCTTGGATGTATAGTCTGATGACGGAGATAATCCGCTTCCCAATTGTCTATACCTGGGATATGAACTGCAGAAATTAGACCGGATCTGGATTCTGCCCAAATAAGTATCCGAGATACTTCTTTCATAGCTTGAGGACTGTGAGTCCCACCCTGATGATTGACATATGCCACAGTTGTGATATTGTCTGTCTGAAAACAAATGAACAGTTCTCTATTCAACAGAGGCCAAAACTGAAGGGCCCTGAGAATGGCACGGAGTTCCAAAATATTGATTCGTAATCTCGCCTCTTGAGATTTCCAAATCCCTTGTGCTGTCAGAGATCCCCAAACAGCTCCCCAACCTGAAAGACTCGCATCTGTTGTGATCACAGTCCAGGTTGGACGAACGAAAGAGGCCATGCACATAGCTACTGAAGGGAATGACTGAGACTGAATGTTCCGACAAGCTGCAACCAATTTCCTGAAGGGAATGACTGAGACTGAATGTTCCGACAAGCTGCAACCAATTTTTAATGTCTCTTGTCTGTTAGAGACAAAGTCATGTACACTGAATCTATCTGGAAACCTAAAAAGGTTACCTTTGCCCTAGGAATCAAAGAACGTTTTGGTAAATTGATCCTCAAACCATGTCTTTGAAGAAACAATACTAGTTGATTTGTGTGAGATTCTGCAGAACGTAAAGACTGAGCGAGTACCAAGATATCGTCCAAATAAGGAAACACCGCAATACATTACAGAGAGTAGGGCACCGAGAACCTTTGAAAAGATTCTTGGAGTTTTCGCTAGGCCAAAAAGAAGAGCAACACATTGATAATGCTTGTCTAGAAAAGAGAATCTCAGGAACTGATAGTGATCCGGATGAATCGGAATATGAGGATATGCATCCTGTAAGTCTATTGCGGACATATAATGCCCTTGCTGAACAAAAGGCAGAATAGTCCTTATAGTCACCATCCTGAAAGTTGGTACTCTTACATATTGATTCAAAATCTTTAGATCCAAAACTGGTCTGAATGAATTTTCTTTCTTTGGGACAATGAATAGATTTGAATAAAACTCCTGTTCCTGAAACGGAACTGACATGATTACCCCTGATAACTCCAGGTCTGAAACACACTTCAGGAAAGCCTGAGCCTTTACTGGGTTCGCTGGTGGTCTTACTCTTAATCCTATTCTGTACCCCTGAGATACAATACTCTGAATCCAATGATTTTGGACCGAATTGATCCAAACATCTTTGGAAAAAGTTTAATCTGCCCCCTACCAGCTGAGCTGGAATGAGGGCCGCACCTTCATGCGGACTTGGGGGCTGGTTTTTATCTCTTAAATGGCTTGGATTTATTCCAATTTGAGGAAGGCTTCCAATTGGAAACAGATTCCTTTGGGGAAGGATTAGATTTATGTTCCTTATTATGTCGAAAGGAACGAAAACGGTTAGAAGCTTTAGATCTACCCTTTAGGTTTTTTATCCTGAGGCAAAAAAACTCCCTTTCCCCCCTGTGACAGTTGAAATTATTGAATCCAACGGAGAACCAAATAATTTGTTACCTTGGAAAGAAAGAGATAGCAATCTGGACTTAGAAGTCATATCAGCATTCCAAGATTTGAGCGACAAAACTCTTCTAGCTAAAATAGCTAAAGACATATATCTAACATCAATTTTGATGATATAAAAAATGGCATCACAAATGAAATTATTAGCATGTTGAATCAACTTAACAATGCTAGACAAATCATGATCCGATACTTGTTGCGCTAAAGTTTCCAACCAAAAAGTTGAAGCCGCTACAACATCAGCCAAAGAAATTGCAGGCCTAAGAAGATGACCTGAATATAAAAAAAGCGTTCCTTAGAGATAAGATTCAAGTTTCCTATCTAAAGGATCTTTAAAAGAAGTACTATCTTCCGTAGGAATAGTAGTACGTTTAGCAAGAGTAGAGATAGTCTCATCAACTTTGGGGATCTTTTCCCAAAACTCCAATCTAACTGCTGGCAAAGGATACAATTTTTTAAACCTTGAAGAAGGAATAAAAGAAGTACCAGGCCTAGTCCATTCTTTAGAAATCATATCAGAAATAGCATCAGGAACTGGAAAAACTTCTGGAATAACCACAGGAGGTTTATAAACAGAATTTAAACGTTTACTAGTTTTAATATCAAGAGGACTAGTTTCCTCCATATCCAATGTAATCAACACTTCTTTTAATAAAGAACAAATATACTCCATCTTAAATAAATAAGAGGATTTGTCAGTGTCAATATCTGAGGCTTCTGCATGTAAAAGTTTATCATGACAACTATTACAAACCACAGCTGGAGGTATAATTTCCACAAGTTTACAACAAATGCACTTAGCTTTGGTAGAACCATTATCAGGCAGCAGTGATCCAACAGTGAATTCTGAGACAGGATAAGATTGAGACATCTTGCAAATATAAGAGAAAAAAACAACATATAAAGCAAAATTATCAATTTCCTTATATGGCAGTTTCAGGAATGGGAAAAAATGCAAACAGCATAGCCCTCTGACATAGAAAGAGGCAAATAGGAATGGGGTCTTAAATAATGAAAATATTTGGCCAAAAACGTCCGGAAACGAAACACTCACGTCATAGATGACGCAACCTTGTGAAGGACTCGGCGTCAACTAAGACGCCGGAAATGATGAATTTGCGTCAACGAACGTAACTTCGCGCCAAAAAATCTTGCGCCAAAAATGATGCAATAAACATTTTGCGCCCTCACGAGCCTAATTCTGCCCGCGAATTTAAAAGACAGTCAGTTTGAAAAAAAAAGACTATACCCCAGGTAAGAAATAAATTTTCATAAAAAAAGCATTTCCCAGATATGAAACTGACAGTCTGCAAAAGGAAATATACTGAAAACCTGAATCATGGCAAATATAAGTACAATACATATATTTATAACTTTATATAAATACATAAAGTGCCAATCCATAGCTGAGAGTGTCTTAAGTAAAGAAAACATACTTACTAAAAGACACCCATCGACATATAGCAGATAGCCAAACCAGTACTGAAACGGTTATCAGACGAGCTAATGGAATATGAGAGTATATCGTCGATCTGAAAAGGGAGGTAGGAGATGAATCTCTACGACCGATAACAGAGAACCTATGAAATAGATCCCTGTGAGGAAGACCATTGCATTCTATAGGTGATACTCCCTTCACATCCCTCTGACATTCGCAGTACTCTGAGAGGAATCGGGCTTCAAAATGCAGAGACGTGCATATCAACGTAGAAATCTTAGCACAAACTTACTTGACCACCTCCATAGGAAGCAAAGTTTGTAAAACTGAATTGTGGGTGTGGTGAGGGGTGTATTTATAGGCATTTTGAGGTTTGGGAAACTTTGTCCCTCCTGGTAGGATTGTATATCCCATACGTCACTAGCTCATGGACTCTTGCCAATTACATGAAAGAAAGTACACTTCTAGCCACATTAATGAAGCCAAAAATAAAGTTAAATTAATTCCCAGAGACAAATTGCTATAAGATAACAAGAATAAGAGTAATAACTTTGAAGGAATCAATGTTGTCACTACTTACAGTGCTCAGTATTCTAAAATATGTAGCATTGTCAGGAAACATTTCTCTCTTGGTAGCAGATGACCATTTAAAAGATACAGTACAACAAGGTGTACGGTGCTCCTACAGGAGATGCCGTACCCTTGGATCTTTACTTTCACCCACTCAGCTAAGAGTACTGGATAGCACAGGAAGCTCATGGCTCACCCACAGGGGCATGTACAGATGTGGTCATAGGAAATGCAAGCTGTAATGGGCCATTTTGCACACAAAGGGTTAAACCGCCGTTTAGTAGATCTTCCCTTCCAGAGACACAGGCACAGCTACTGCAGAACACCAAACTCCCGAACTGGAACCTCACTAATAGCTGCTAGCAGATGAACAGGAAAAGCACCCAAGCGGCTTACACTCCTGGCAATCCGTCTCTAACAGCATACAGTAAATCCCCCCACAGACGAGACAAGGCACCGTGTTGAGGGTCAAGCAGTGAACAGGAATATATTTGAGGGCTACATGCCCGGTATTCCCACCTGGTACCAGTAAACCCCTCCTCTCTATCCTGGAGATAATTGGGAAGAAATCCAATTATCTCCATGGCTAGAGGAAAAACGCCCTTTTACAGGATACAATAAAAATACATTACATAAACCATCAAACACCAGAAAACAATGGATTCCTTCCTGGCACCTAGCAGTCTGGACTCTGGAGGGGATTACACAAGGTGAAAGCGTATCACCTAAACCTAATTAAAGTAAACAATAGCTGATGCCAGGAAACCTGTATCAGAAAATACAGTTCAATTGCCATGGAGCCAAAGTCTTTCACATAGTCTTTCGTTATACGAATGGGCTCCATGGCATAGCTATCTGGGGTATCACTGTTCAAATAGGGCGAGCACCGAACGACCCGGCCTTCGTTTCCCTGCAGGGGAAAATCAAGCGTTTCAACATGGGGCCATAGTCTAAAGGCAGCAGGCGGGCAACCAGGCTCCTCCAATGCACAGTGGCGAGATTGGTCTTGTCACACAAGCCGTGTTTTTTTTCTTCAGATAACCAATACTTTCACCTCTGCGGTAAATGGCCTGTCCTATGATATAAAAACTTGTCTCAACTGTAATTTGCAGTATGTAGGTCTTCCGTCTAGAGACATTAATTCACGTATCAGGGAACATATTTCTACCATCACTAGGGGCAGGTGCACTACTCCTTTAGTTCAGCATTTTGCTACCCACCATGTTTCAAAACTTAATACCTTTAAGTGGGTGGCTATTGAAAAAGTCTCTGTACCCAAAAGAGGAGGGGACATTGATGCTCTACTAGCTAAACGAGAGGTATTCTGGATTTTTCAGCTCAGGACCAGAATACCTCTAGGTCTAAATTCCAGAAATGATTTAATTAATTTTTGGGAATGAGTTCCGTCCACTATTTTAGCTTTTGAGTTATATTACATTAACAATTTAAGATAATTTCACATTTTGTGATCCACTTATAGTTATATACTGCTACTTGCATATATTTGATAGAAGTTTGTATCTGTATCAGTTTGTAGGCACATTATTTCCAGCTAGTATGCTTACTTGTAACATATTTATTTAACTATTAATTTTTGTGCTTCATGTATTACCAGTGTATTCTTTTGCTGTTGCATTTATATATATATATATATATATATATATATATATATATATATATGTATGTATTATTTATCTCAACGTATCTATATATCTGTGTATATATTATTTATCAATATTATTTTTGTCATTGTATTAGGCATAGAGATTAGTGTTTAGGTATAACACTACAGGGGGCGCTTTTGTTGGTTTTAATCAGTTAACCTATCAGCAGTTTGTGTATGATTTTTAAGCATGCATCCTGCCCTGCCTCCCCAGACTATGATTATGGCGTAACCGCTGAAACATGTTAGTCATGGCCTGACCCCATTTTTGTTTCCCTTGGATGCGTCCTATACATTTTTAACTTTTGTTTCAATAAAAGTATTTTATCTATTCTGAAGATTGTGGATTATTTGTCCCTTCTTTGCACTAAAAGAAAATCATACAGTATTTTTTTAATATTCTGGGACTGGGAAGAGAGTCCAGTACCAGACCTATCCAATCCTGGATCTACCACTAAGTTGAAATCTCCAATCTATATTGTTTCCAATATGACAATAGCTTACTTATTTTAGCCAAGAACGGGGCTTGGGACTCATTAGGGGCATATACATTTCCAATGACTACTGGCGTATCATTAATTTTACCTCTTAAAATTATATAGCGTCCTTGCTTGTCTATAAAGAATTCTTCCTCCTAAAAGTTAATACTATTATGAAAAAGTATAGAGACTCCACACTTCTTTTTTAGGCTAGTGGCATGGAACTGTAGGGGGTATGCTCTTTCCCAATATTTGAGAGTTAAAGATATTGAAGTGCGTTTCCTGCATGAATATAATGTGGGCGTTCAGGGATTTATACGTGCTTATGGCCTTGCACCTTTTTACATTAGAGTGGAGTCCCCTAACATTATGTGTGATTACATTAAGTGTCATTAAGGGTGTTGACTAGAGGTTGCTTCCAGCATGATAACATTGCTAAACTCTTCTACAAGCATCAGTAAAACACTTCTAAGAGACAGCATAAACAGACCAAAGCAATTTGAACAGAATACGGCAGTTATACTTTGGCGAAAGTGTAAATATGGTTGGTACCTTAATCCTGGTTGTTGTCGTGGACATGACCTGTCGAGGAAAGAAAAGTGAACATTGCCAACAAATACAGATAACATTAATACAAGAAAAGAAACCAATAACATTTGCAACCCGGTGCGTGTACTGCTGAGGCATGTTTTGGAGGATCCTAGATCTGATTCATCAACGGATCCTCAGTCATCTGAGTCAGATGGCAAGCAGCGCTAGACGAGTGGAGGGATGGAGATCCTACTCCTGATCGTCTCCTTTTGTGTATCAAATCCCAGTTCTGAGCTCTTGAGGAATCAGGTTTCTGACAGGCTGGCACTGTTAGTGTTTCCATTCCTTTTTGGTGTTCAGCCGTGGGTGCTGCCTATTTTCTTTTGATCCGGGTAGGATGCGTTTTATTTTATTTCCAGAGCTCGAGATTGTTTTAGACTTTTCTGCTCTGGGATTTTGATACTGGCGATTTTATGGTAGAGGTTAAAAAAAAAAGTTTAAGAGACAATGTTTAAGCCTTAGATCTTATATGTCTGCCGTTGGTCTGTTTATTTAGTCTTGCCCTACTAGGGTTTAGACTTTCAGTTGGTTCTTGAATGGTTCTTGAATGGTTCTGTCGAGCCCTGGACATCAGGCTGGTCCTGGTTGGGTACTAGTTCACTGTTCTTTTGAGGTTTATATCAACAGGTGCTCCTGTTGGGGTACTAAGTTTAATTAATTCTTGTTAAGAGGTTGTTTTCTTGTTTTTCTACAAGCTATAGGAGGCCCTTCTTTGTTAGACTGGTCCTAGTTTATAGTTTATTTCATCTTGGTGGGGCGTCCGATGTTTGGTTCGTACGGCAAGCTCTAGTGGTAGATAGCTTAGCCACCTAGCAACCAGATGGGAGATTGAATCCAGCTGCAGCTGAGTTTCCCTTCACTTTGCATGACAATTTGGCTCAGTCCTAAGTGTCTTGTCCCGGCAGGGCATAGTTTGCTGGGATTACGAACCCTGCTATGATGGTATGTTTGAAGTTCCTGAGGTCCTTTGGACAGGAACTAGAGTCCTCCCTTCTGAGAGGGGGGGGATCAGATGACTTCTTGGAGATCTTCAGTTCTTGGTGTAGGGGGTGATTAAATTTCCCCTCTATTGGTACTCCATTGTGGATGGAATTTTCCTATTTTGGTCCCAATCTCCTTAGGCAGTGTTTCTCTTCTCTCTCGAGGATTGTTGTGTTCTTTGCTTCCCCTTGCCTTTTGGGGAAGGTCTTCCTGTCATCTTTGGGTTCTTAGGGACCATTTTTTTCTTGCAGTATCCTCTTTTGATTCTATATACTTGGGGGTCTGGGGGATTGTTATGCAGTCTCTTTTGCCCACTTTTAGTTGGCCCTGCTTGGGCGCTGCAGGTTTTTTCCCGACGCCTGATAGTTTAGGATGCTCGTCATTCCTCAATTCCTTGAGCTGTAGGGGTTCCGGGGGTTGATCCATACTGGATCTTTCGAGACTGTCTGTCTTATTCTCTCAAACAGGGATTAATTTCTATGGTTTGAGTTCCGATCTCCTTTGGGTCCTATATTTGTCTTCGGACTTTGTGGGTGTTATCCTGAAAGCCCTTTGGGGCTGAGGGACAGTCACTGGGATACATCTTGCAAGATCAGAGTTCAAGACCCCATGGGGCATCAACTCTTGTGCAACCTTTCAGTCGTTGTACTCCATTTCTTGGTGTAGATCCGGCTCCTGGTTCTGGGTGTCCGGTTCCTATCTTAGTCCTTGACTTGGCATTTTGGTTAATCTGTTTTCCAGATTTTCTAAGATCTTGGATCTGACTGGCGTCCAGTAACAGGTTTGGTTTCCCGGTCTTAGGAAACTCTCCTTGTTCCTACTGGGGCGGCTCCCTTTTCTTTCTTCTGGAGAAGTGGAGGAAGTTTTTCCTGGGAATTTCTCTACTGGAGTCTTCCTGGGTTTCTTCGATTTCCTTCTATTTGGAGGATCTGGTCTACTGCGTCTATTCAATTGGCCTCTCCTGAGGTAGTTTTCCTCATCTGACTCTAGGAGTTCAGTGGGTCGAGGGTTTCTCTTTGCTGAGGTACCTTCCCTTCAGGTTCTGAAGGGAAATGAGGATGAGTATCCGGGAACCCGAGTTGTCTCTTGGGGTATTTGTACCTCTTTCCTCCTTCTTTTCTTTAAGAAATCGTGGCTGGAGATTCGTTATCTTGTCTCCGGGCCTTGTTGATGCTGGGGCTTTCTAATTCCCCATGTCCTTTTGGACCTTGTCTTTAGCTTCTGTCATGGGCCAGTTCGTTCGGTATAGGACTCAGGGACTCTGACTACTCTGTTTGGGTTTCAACCACGTATCATGAATCCCGAGTGCTCCTTCCTTAGGTTGGGAGGCCTTGCAGTTGGTTCGGATGATATAGAACCTTCCCTCAGCGGGGAGCTGGTTCTTCGTTATTTAATAGGGTGTTGATCTCTCTTTTACCCTGTTTTCTGATGTGGTGTGGAAAGTTTGTTTGTTTATTTTTTCCCTTACCATTTGATTTTGGAGAGGGTTTTATTTTTGTGTGCTTCGAGTCAGGGGGACCTTTGTGGCTTTTGTGCTCAGTTGAGTCCAGTGATTTATGAGTGGTCTCTATAAGGGATCCTTACGGTTCTAATTGATGGGCAGTTACTTGATCCTCTTCCCATTTTTATTCCTTCTGCTTTGGTTAAAGCTGTTTTTTATCGGGAGTCTGGTTATGTCAGACTATGGTGCCTTCAGAATGGGCCGTCTTTTTGGTTCCCACCCGTTTGCATTCAGTGTCCTCTATGGCTTGGGTATTGATTTCCCAAACTTAATGAATGCAGCTGTGGACTCTCCCCGCTTTAAGAAGAAAAACTTAAATTATGCATACCAGATAATTTTTCTTTTCTTCTGTGCGGGGAGAGTCCACAGCTCCCCACCTGCATTTTTTCTGTGGGCGGCCTTAAATTATTTTGTTTATTCATTCTTCTGGCACCTTTTTCACCCTGATATTTCTGCCACTGTTCCTTGTGACTGAGGGGGTGAGGGAAGTGGGGGGGAGGTATTTAAGCCTTTGGCTGGGGTGTCTTTGCCTCCTCCTGGTGGCCAGGTTCTGTATTCCCAAAAGTAATGAATGCAGCTGTGGACTCTCCCCGCACAGAAGAAAAGAAAATGATCTGGTAAGCATATTTTAAGTAACTTTAAAGGACCAAAGTCTTCTCCTCTTCTTCCAAGCCAGAGGAAACCAAGACCTCTTGGAGGTCCAGTCAGCCTTGGAATAAGGGGAAGCAAAACAAGAAGCCTTCTGCTGACTCTAAATCAGCATGTAGGGTCCACCCCCTATCCAATTTTGGATCAAGTGGAGGGCAGGCTTTCCTTTTTTCGACAGGCTTGGATATATGATGTCCCAGATCCGTGGACTGTGGACATAGTATGCCAGGGTTACAAAATAATAGGATTCAAGTCTTGCCCTCCAAGGGGCAGATTTCTCCTGTCAAGTCTATCCTCAAACCAGGTAAAGAGGAAGGCCTTCTTATAACTCCCTGGGAGTTATTGTTCCAGTCCCTCTAGAGGAACAAGGTCAAGGACTCTATTCAAATCTATTTGTGGTTCCCAAAAAGGAGGGAACTTTCCGACCCATCCTATACTTAAAGTGCCTCAACAAATTCCGTCCTTCAAGATGGAAACTATTTGTTACATTCTTCCACTGGTTCAAGAAGGTCAGTTCATGATGACCATAGACCTGAAGGACGCGTATTTACATGTTCCCATTCACAGGGATCATCACCAGTTTCTAAGGTTTGCCTTTCTGGACAAGCATTTCCAGTTAGTTGCACTTCCGTTTGGTCTTGCTACTATGGCTCTCAGAATATTCACAAAGGTTCTAGGGGCTCTATTGGCAGTGATCAGATCCCAGGTAATTGCTGTGGCACCTTATCTAGATGACATCTTGGCTCAGGCTATACAAGGAATCAGTGAAGAACTGACTATGGGGTACAAATATAGCACTTTGGAACGTGTAGAGAAATATGGAGAAATTATGTGTTAAAGAATAACTTTTATTAGATCATGATAAAAACAGGGTTCACACACAATTTTAAAATACACTTGGTCTACTACAGTGTAGCCATGGAATAATGTGATGGCTAGAAAACAATACGACCGAGTAAGGATTCATATTGAATTAGTTATAGGAATGACTAGCTACGATTCCTTCTGTGGGTAATGCTATTAGTTTGCCGTGATATTGGGTTTTCTTAAAATAGATGTTAGGGCAATGAGATAAGTATGGCTTAGGATATACAATACATGGAAGTGAATAGAAGGGGAATAATATTATCACTCCAAGTGGGTTCAAAAGATAAGTGAATTGGAGTAATCTGTAATAGCCCCTAAAAATGTAGAAAAATGTAGATCTAATAAAAGTTATTTTTTAACACATAATTTCTCCATATTTCTCTACATGTTCCAGAGTGCTATATTTGTACCCCATAGTCAGTTCTTCACTGATTCCTTGTATAGTCTATAAGCTGGTACAAGCACCTACCCCTAACCAGACTGTGATTATTCAAATTTATTGAGACTTATCAAACCCACTATTTTGGGCTTATAGGGGAACGTTTAGTATACTTTATCAAGTTTTGAGTAGTGCCATTGTTTCCTCTCCTATTACCAATCTTGGCTCAGACGTCATCTTTTCAACTAGCAAAATCTCATACAGAGATGTTGTCTTTTCTACGTTCCCACAGGTGGAAAGTGAATCTGGAAAAGAGTTCTCTAGTTCCAGCTACAAGAGTGTGCTTCCTAGGGACAATCATAGATTCCCTATCCATGAAGATTTTCCTGACGGACGTCAGAAAATCCAAACTTCTTGCTTTTCTCTCTAGTCTGCTATTCGTCCACCAGTGGCTCAATGCATGAAAGTGATTTGTCTGATGGCTTCAATGAACATCATTTATTTTGCTCAGCTCCATCTACGACCTCTGCAGCTTTGCATGCTCAGTCAATGGAATGGAGAACATTCAGATTTATTGCAGAGGATGAATCTGGATTCCCTAACAAGAAGCTCTCTCTCGTGGTGGATTTCACAGGAACATCTGTCTTGGGACACTTGCTTTCTGAGACCTTCCTAGGTGATTGTAACCTGTTAGGCTGGGGAGCTGTTTGGGGTTCTCTAAAAGCTCAGGTCCTGTGGTCTTGGGGACCTGAAAAAATTCGCCTAAGTTATCAAATAAAGCTGTCAAAAAGCCGCGGGGCGATGAGCAGCGGACTGTGAGAGTTATCACTCATCCGATCTCGCTGCTCTTCGGCTTTTTCCCAGCTTTATTGCTAGCCTGTCACTAAGCACTCACACTAAACTGCACTGTTCTACCCCCTATACCGGCGCCCCCGGAGCTTCCCGCAACTAAATAAAGTTACTAACCCCTAAACCGCCGCTCCTAGACCCTGCCGCAACTCTGATAAGTGTATTACCCCCCTAAACCGCCGCTCCTAGACCCCGCAGCAACTCTGATAAATGTATTAACCCCTAAACCGCCGCTCCTAGACCCCGCCGCAACTCTGATAAATGTATTAACCCCTAAACCGCCGCTCCCGGACACCGCTGCCACCTACATTATACCTAGTAACCCCTATCCTGCCCCCTCTATACCGTCGCCCTCTATAATAAAGTTATTAACCCCTATCCTGCTGATCCCGCACCTCGCCGCAAATAAATAAATAGTTTAACCCCTAAACCGCCGCTCCCTGAACCCGCCGCAACCTATATTAAATTTATTAACCCCTAATCTGCCCCCCCACACCGTCGCCACCTATAATACATTTATTAACCCCTATCCTGCCCCCCACTACACCGCCGCCACTGTAATAAAATTATTAACCCCTAAACCTAAGTCTAACACTAACCCTAACACCCCCCTAACTTAAATATTAATTAAATAAATCTAAATAATATTTCTATTATGAACTAAATCTTATTTAAAACTAAATACTTACCTTTAAAATAAACCCTAATATAGCTACAATATAAATAATAATTATATTGTAGCTATCTTAGGATTTATTTTTATTTTACAGGCAACTTTCAATTTATTTTAACTAGGTACAATAGCTATTAAATAGTTATTAACTATTTAATTGTTACCTAGCTAAAATAAACTGAAATTTACCTGTAAAATAAAAACTAACCTAAGTTACAATTACACCTAACACTACACTATACTTTAATAAATTATTCCTATTTAAAACTAAATACTTACCTGTAAAATAAACCCTAACGGCTAGATTTGGAGTTTTGTCGGTAACGACCCGAAAAGCTAACGCTGGCTTTTTTCTGGCCGCACCATAAAAATAACTCTGGTATTGAGAGTCCACATAAAGGCTGCGTTAGGCTCCAAAAAAGGAGCGTAGAGCATATTTAACGCAGCTTCAACTCTCGATACCAGAGTTGCTTACGGACGCGGCCAGCCTCAAAAACGTGCTCGTGCACGATTCCCCCATAGGAAACAATGGGGCTGTTTGAGCTGAAAAAAAAACCTAACACCTGCAAAAAAGCCGCGTTCAGCTCCTAACGCAGCCCCATTGTTTGCTATGCGGAAACACTTCCTACGTCTGCACCTAACACTCTAACATGTACCCCGAGTCTAAACACCCCTAACCTTACACTTATTACCCCTAATCTGCCGCCCCCGCTATCGCTGACCCCTGCATATTATTATTAACCCCTAATCTGCCGCTCCGTAAACCGCTGCTACTTACATTATCCCTATGTACTCCTAATCTGCTGCCCTAACATCGCCGACCCCTATATTATATTTATTAACCCCTAATCTGCCCCCCACAACGTCGCCTCCACCTGCCTACACTTATTAACCCCTAATCCGCCTCACTAACCCTATAATAAATAGTATTAACCCCTAATCTGCCCTCCCTAACATTGCAGACACCTAACTTCAATTATTAACCCCTAATCTGCCGACTGGAGCTCACCGCTATTCTAATAAATGTATTAACCCCTAAAGTCTAACCCTAACACTAACACCCCCCTAAGTTAAATATAATTTACATCTAACGAAATTAATTAACTCTTATTAAATAAATTATTCCTATTTAAAGCTAAATACTTACCTGTAAAATAAATCCTAATATTAGCTACACTATAAATTATAATTATATTATAGCTATTTTAGGATTAATATTTATTTTACAGATAACTATAATTATTTTAACCAGGTACAATAGCTATTAACTAGTTAAGAACTATTTAATAGTTACCTAGTTAAAATAATAACAAAATTACCTGTAAAATAAATCCTAACCTAAGTTACAATTAAACCTAACACTACACTATCATTAAATTAATTTAAATAAAATATCTACAATTACCTACTATTAAACCTGTTCCGATCAGCCAATAGAATGCGAGCTCAATCTGATTGGCTGATTGGATCAGCCAATCGGATTGATCTTGATTCTGATTGGCTGATTCCATCAGCCAATCAGAATATTCCTACCTTAATTCCGATTGGCTGATAGAATCCTATCAGCCAATCGGAATTCGAGGGACGCCATCTTGGATGACGTCCCTTAAAGGAACCGTCATTCTTCAGTTGGACGTCGCCGGATGAAGATGGGTCCGCGGTGGAGGTCTTCAGGATGGAGCCGGTCCTCATCGGATGAAGATAGAAGATGCCGCTTGGAAGATGATGGTTGCCGGTCCGGATCTACTCTTCTTCCCGGATAGGATGAAGACTTTGGACCCTCTTCTGGACTTCTTCAGTGGATGTCTAGCCCCCACTTGGGTTGGGTGAAGATATCAGAGCCAGGACGGATCGGTGTGATACCCGGTGAGGTGAAGACAAGGTAGGATGATCTTCAGGGGCTTAGTGTTAGGTTTATTTAAGGGGGGTTTGGGTTAGATTAGGGGTATGTGGGTGGTGGGTTGTAATGTTGGGGGGGGGGTATTGTATGTTTTTTTTTACAGGCAAAAGAGCTGAACTTCTTGGGGCATGCCCCGCAAAGGGCCCTGTTCAGGGCTGGTAAGGTAAAAGAGCTTCGAACTTTAGTAATTTAGAATAGGGTAGGGCATTTTTTTATTTTGGGGGGCTTTGTTATTTTATTAGGGGGCTTAGAGTAGGTGTAATTAGTTTAAAATTGTTGTAATATTTTTTCTTATGTTTGTAAATATTTTTTTATTTTTTGTAACTTAGTTCTTTTTTATTTTTTTGTACTTTAGTTTATTTCATTGTAGTTATTTGTAGGTATTGTATTTAATTTATTTATTGATAGTGTAGTGTTAGGTTTAATTGTAGGTAATTGTAGGTATTTTATTTAATTAATTTATTGATAGTGTAGTGTTAGGTTTAATTGTAACTTAGGTTAGGATTTATTTTACAGGTAAATTTGTAATTATTTTAACTATTTTAGCTATTAAATAGTTCTTAACTATTTAATAGCTATTGTACCTGGTTAAAATAAATACAAAGTTACCTGTAAAATAAATATTAATCCTAAAATAGCTATAATATAATTATAATTTATGTTGTAGCTATATTAGGATTTATTTTACAGGTAAGTATTTAGCTTTAAATAGGAATAATTTATTTAATAAGAGTTAATTCATTTCGTTAGATTAAAATTATATTTAATTTAGGGGGGGTGTTAGGGTTAGACTTAGCTTTAGGGGTTAATACATTTATTAGAATAGCGGCGAGATTCGGTCGGCAGATTAGGGGTTAATAATTGAAGTTAGGTGTCGGCGATGTTAGGGAGGGCAGGTTAGGGGTTAATAAATATAATATAGGGGTCGGCGGTGTTAGGGGCAGCAGATTAGGGGTACATAGCTATAATGTAGCTGGCGGCTCTTTGCGGTCGGCAGATTAGGGGTTAATTATTGTAGGTAGGTGGCGGCGAAGTTGTGGGGGGCAGGTTAGGGGTTAATAAATATATAGGGGTCGGCGATGTTAGGGCAGCAGATTAGGGGTACATAGGGATAATGTAGCTGGCGGCGGCGTGCGGACGGCAGATTAGGGGTTAATAAGTGTAGGTAGCTGGCGGCGACGTTGTGGGGGGCAGATTAGGGGTTAATAAATATAATATAGGGGTCGGCGGTGTTATGGGCAGCAGATTAGGGGTACATAAGGATACCTTAGGTGGCGGTCGGCAGATTAGGGGTTAAAAAAATTAATCGAGTTGCGGCGATGTGGGGGGACCTCGATTTAGGGGTACATAGGTAGTTTATGGGTGTTAGTGTACTTTAGAGTACAGTAGTTAAGAGCTTTATGAACCGGCGTTAGCCCAGAAAGCTCTTAACTACTGACTTTTTTCTGCGGCTGGAGTTTTTTCGTTAGATTTTTAACGCTCACTTCAGACACGACTCTAAATACCGGAGTTAGAAAAATCCCATTGAAAAGATAGGATACGCAATTGACGTAAGGGGATCTGCGGTATGGAAAAGTCGCGGCTGAAAAGTGAGCGTTAGATCCTTTTTTGAGTGACTCCAAATACCGGAGGTAGCCTAAAACCAGCGTTAGGAGCCTCTAACGCTGGTTTTCACGGCTACCGCCCAACTCTAAATCTAGCCGTAAGATAGCTACAATGTAATTAATAATTACATTGTAGCTATTTTAGGAATTATATTTATTTTACAGGTAACTTTGTATTTATTTTAGCTAGTTAGAATAGTTATTAAATAGTTATTAACTATTTAATAACTACCTAGCTAAAAGAAATAAAAAATCACCTGTAAAATAAATCCTAACCTAAGTTACAATTAAACCTAACACTACACTATCTTTAAATGAATTAAATAAATTACCTACAAATAACTACAATTAAATACAATTACATAAACTAACTAAAGTACAAAAAAATAGGTTACAAACATTTTAAAAATATTACAACAATTTTAAGCTACTTACACCTAATCTAAGCCCCCTAATAAAATAACAAACCCCCCAAAATAAAATGCCCTACCCTATTCTAAATTAAAAAAAGTTCAAAGCTCTTTTACCTTACCAGCCCTTAAAAGGGCCATTTGTGGGGCATGCCCCAAAGAATTCAGCTCTTTTGCCTGTAAAAGAAAAATACAACCCCCCCAACATTAAAACCCACCACCCACATACCCCTAATCTAACCCAAACCCCCCTTAAAATAACCTAACACTAATCCCCTGAAGATCATCCTACCTTTAGTCGTCTTCACTCAGCCGAGCCACCGATGGAACTGAAGAGGAGACTCGGACCGGCAGAAGTGATCCTCCAAGCGGCGCTGAAGAAATCTTCCAGCCGATGAAGTGATCCTCCAAGCGGCGCTGAAAAAGTCTTCCATCCGTGCGATGTCATCTTCCAAGAGGCGCTGAAGAAGTCTTCTATCCGGGCGATGTCATCTTCCAAGCCGGGTCTTGAATCTTCATCCCGCCGACGCGGAACATCCTTCTTCCCCGACGGACTACCGACGAATGAAGGCTCCTTTAAGGGACGTCATCCAAGATGGTATCCCTTCAATTCCGATTGGCTGATAGGATTCTATCAGCCAATCGGAATTAAGGTAGGAAAAATCTGATTGGCTGATTGAATCAGCCAATCAGATTCAAGTTCAATCCGATTGGCTGATCCAATCAGCCAATCAGATTGAGCTCGCATTCTATTGGCTGTTTCGATCAGCCAATAGAATGCCAGCTCAATCTGATTGGCTGATTGGATCAGCCAATCGGATTGAACTTGAATCTGATTGGCTGATCGGTGTTCCATCGGTGGCCCGGCTGAGTGAAGACGACTAAAGGTAGGATGGGGATTAGTGTTAGGTTATTTTAAGGGGGGTTTGGGTTAGATTAGGGGTATGTGGGTGGTGGGTTTTAATGTTGGGGGGGTTGTATTTTTCTTTTACAGGCAAAAGAGCTGAATTCTTTGGGGCATGCCCCACAAATGGCCCTTTTAAGGGCTGGTAAGGTAAAAGAGCTTTGAACTTTTTTAATTTAGAATAGGGTAGGGCATTTTTTTTATTTTGGGGGGGTTTGTTATTTTATTAGGGGGCTTAGATTAGGTGTAAGTAGCTTAAAATTGTTGTAATATTTTTTAAATGTTTGTAACCTATTTTTTTTATTTTTTGTAACTTAGCTTTTTTTATTTTTTGTACTTTAGTTAGTTTATGTAATTGTATTTAATTGTAGTTATTTGTAGGTAATTTATTTAATTCATTTAAATATAGTGTAGTGTTAGGTTTAATTGTAACTTAGGTTAGGATTTATTTTACAGGTGATTTTGTATTTCTTTTAGCTAGGTAGTTATTAAATAGTTAATAACTATTTAATAACTATTCTAACTAGCTAAAATAAATACAAAGTTACCTGTAAAATAAATATAATTCCTAAAATAGCTACAATGTAATTATTAATTACATTGT
This sequence comes from Bombina bombina, assembly GCF_027579735.1. NCBI lineage: Eukaryota > Metazoa > Chordata > Amphibia > Anura > Bombinatoridae > Bombina > Bombina bombina. The sequence goes on from NC_069502.1 coordinate 1,225,617,793, forward strand.
AGCTATCTTAGGGTTTATTTTACAGGTAAGTATTTAGTTTTAAATAGGAATAATTTATTAAAGTATAGTGTAGTGTTAGGTGTAATTGTAACTTAGGTTAGTTTTTATTTTACAGGTAAATTTCTCTTTATTTTAGCTAGGTAAGCTATTAAATAGTTAATAACTATTTAATAGCTATTGTACCTAGTTAAAATAAATTGAAAGATGCCTGTAAAATAAAAATAAATCCTAAGATAGCTACAATATAATTATTATTTATATTGTAGCTATATTAGGGTTTATTTTAAAGGTAGGTATTTAGTTTTAAATAGGATTAATTTAGTTCATAATAAAAATATTATTTAGATTTATTTAATTAATATTTAAGTTAGGGGGGTGTTAGGGTTAGTGTTAGACTTAGGTTTAGGGGTTAATAAATTTATTACAGTGGCAACGGTGTAGTGGGGGGCAGGATAGGGGTTAATAAATTTAATATAGGTTGCAGCGGGTTCAGGGAGCGGCAGTTTAGGGGTTAAACTATTTATTTATTTGCGGCGAGGTGCGGGATCAGCAGGATAGGGGTTAATAACTTTATTATAGAGGGCGACGGTATAGGGGGGCAGGATAGGGGTTACTAGGTATAATGTAGGTGGCGGTGGGCTCCGGGAGCGGCGGTTTAGGGGTTAAGACATTTATTATAGTTGCGGTGGGCTCCGGGAGCGGCGGTTTAGGGGTTAAGACATTTATTATAGTTGCGGTGGGCTCCGGGAGCGGCGGTTTAGGGGGTAATAACTTTATTTAATTGCGGCGGTGTAGGGGGGGTCAGATTAGTGGTGTTTAGACTCGGGGTACATGTTAGGGTGTTAGGTGTAGACGTTTCCCATAGGAATCAATGGGATGTCTGGCAGCAGCGAACTTTGTACTTTCGCTATGGTCAGACTCCCATTGATTCCTAATGGTTTGAAAACCAGGTACGCTGGGCCGTAAAAGTGCCGAGCGTACCTGCTAGTTTTTTGATAACTAGCAAAAGTAGTCAGATTGTGTGCGGAACATCTGGAGTGACGTAAGAATCGATCTGTGTCGGACTGAGTCCGGCGGATCGAAGTTTACGTCACAAAATTCTACTTTTGCCGGTCTCTAGCCTTTGATAACTAAGGCGAATCAGCCTCGCCACAAATACGCTGCGGAATTCCAGCGTATTTGAGGTTGACGGCTTGATAACTACCCCCCAGAGTCTACTCTTCCCATAAACATCTTGGAGTTAAGATCAATCTTCAATGCCTTGACAGCTTGGCCTCATTTATCTTTAGTCCGGTTTATCAGATTCCAGTCGGACAACATCACCTCAGTGGCTTACATCAACCACCAGGGAGGAACTCGGAGCTCCTTGGCCATGAAGGAGGTGGCTCGTATTCTGCAGTGGGCGGAAGCTCACGATTGTCTCCTATCTGGCATCCACATTCCAGGAGTTGACAATTGGGAGGTGGATTTTCTGAGCAGACAGACTTTTCATCGAGGGGAGTGGGCTGTCAATACGGAAGTGTTCTCAAAGATAACCCTCAGGTGGGGTGTTCCAGAGCTGGATCAGATGGCGTCTCGTCAAAATTCCAAGCTTCCAAAGATAGATAAAGATCAAGGTCAAGAGATCCTCAGGCCACTCTGATAGATGCTCTGGTGGTTCCTTGGAATTTCGGTCCACACTCGTATCAAACAGGAGAGAGTGTCTGTGATTCTCATAGCTCCTGCCTGGCCTCGCAGGATCTGGTTTGCGGATCTGGTGAAGATGTCGTCTCTTCCACCTTGGGGGTTACCTCTGAGGAAGGACCTTCTAGTTCAGGGTCCGTTCCTCCATCCAAATCTAGATTCTCTGAAGCTGAATGCTTGAAGATTGAACGCCTGCTCCTGTGTGGTTTTTCTGAAGCGGTCATTGATACTATGCTTCCGGCTTGTAAACCTGGATTTACCATAAGGTATGGCATAAATACCTTTTTTGGTGCAAATCTAACGTTTTCTCCTTGAGCCCCAAATTTTATCCTTTCTTCAGGTTGGCCTGGAGAAAGGTTTGTCAGTCGGTACTCTGAAGATTTCTGCACTGTCTATTCTTTTGCACAAACGTCTGGCAGATTTACCAGATGTTCAAGCTTTTGTTCAGGACCTGGTAGGAGCCTTAACTTCTTAAAGTTTTGCAGCAGGCTCCGTTTGAGCCGATTCATGTTGTTGATATAAAATTATCTTGGAAGGTTTTGTTTCTCCTTGCTATTTCTTCCGCTCGCAGAGTTTGAGCTTTCAGCTCTGCGGGTTGATTCCCCATACCTTGTTTTTCATGCAGATAAGGCGGTCCTTCGTACTAAATTGGGGTTTCTCCCTAAAGTGGTGTTGGATCGAAACATTAATCAGGAAATTGTTGTTCCTCCTTTTTGTCCTAATCCTCCTTCTCATAAGGAACGTCTTTTGCATAACTTGGATGTTGTGCGTGCTCTAAAATTTTCTGCAATCTTCTGCCCTGTTTGTTTTATCTGAAAAGTGTAAGGGTCAGAAGGCCACTTCTACTAAGTATGATTAATTTTGCGTATGAGACGGCTGGACATCAGCCTCCTGAGAGAAATATGGCTCATTCCACAGGGCTGTCTCCTCATCTTGGACTTTCAAAAATGAAGCTTCTGTTTAACAAATCTGCATACTTTTTACAAATTCTACAAATTTGTTACTTTTGCCTCGGCTGAGGCCTCTTTTGGGAGAAAGGTTCTTCAAGCGGTGGTGCCTTCTCTTTAGGTCCTCCTGCCTTTTCATAACGTGTCCTCTAGCTTGGGTATTGGTTCCCACTAGTAATTGAAATGACGTCATGGACTCTCCATGCCATAGGAAAGAAAACAAAATGTATGCTTACCTGATAAATTTCTTTCTTTCCGGGCATGGAGAGTCCACGACCCCACCCTCTTTTTAAATTCTAATTCAGCAAATTTTTTTGAGTAAACCTCAGGCCCCTCTATACCATTGTGTTTCTTCTTTTTCCATTTTCCTTCGGCTGAATGACTGGGGATTATGGGTAAGGGAAGTTACACTTAACAGCTTTGCTGGGGTGCTCTTTGCCCCCTCCTGCTGGCCAGGAGTTGAATAAATCACTAGTAATTGGAATGACATCATGGACTCTCCATGCCCAGAAAGAAATTTATCAGGTAAGCATAAATTTAGTTTTTTCTTCTTTTACTGATAGATATATATAAATAAGTTTACTGACTGTGCTATCTTCTCTTCTGCATGAGCTTTAAAGGAATAGTCTAGTCAAACTTAAAATTTAGCTTCATTCTCTTGCTATGTTTAATTTGAAAAAGCAAGAATGTAAGCTTAGGAGCCGGACCATTTTTGGTTCAGCACCTGGGTTGCGCTTGCTGATTGGTGTCTAAATGTAGCCACCAATCAGCAACTGCTACGCAGGTGCTGAAGCAAAAGTGGGCTTGCTCCTAGGCTTACATTCAAATAAAGATACCAAGAGAACAAAGAAAAAATGATAATAGGAGTAAATTAGAAAGTTGCTTAAAATTGCTGCTCTATCTGAATTATGAACGCTTAATTTTGACTAGACTATCCCTTTAACCTTCGTAATTAACTGCTTAGTCTTTTTTGTTGTTGGAGTCTCCATATTTGCATATCATCATCTGACTGTGTCTGTCTGTAATTTTTATAAGCTATCTTTTTTTTGTCTTTACAGCATGCGCTACGTTGGAAATCCATATTGGTTTCCTCTTTTACGTTTACAGACATGTCTGTCTAATACAGTGTGTGGTTGCATCTAAAATGGCACCCTTCAAAAATTCCCACTGTTGAACCCCCATAATAAGAGTTTACCGGTTTAAATAGTTATCTAGGTATTCTCCCATGTATGAAAAAGCAGCCTTCTAAAGTCTAAAACTTTTGTTTTAGTCTGGGTGGACAATGTCTGCACATGAGTACTAAACCAAACAGATTGATGATCAGTAAATCCTAAATTCTCACCTACAGACACATCTGAAACTGTATTACTGTTTGCAAGTATTACATCCAATATAGTTTCCTTTCGAGTTGGTTGCTTTACTAATTGCTCAAGTGATTCCCCTTGCAAGGATTCCAGAATATATCTGCTTCTAGCTGATATAGCAGAGGAAATCTTTCAGTCTATTTCTTCTATAAGATACGACGAGTCCATGGATTCATCCTTTACTTGTGGGATATTATCCTCCTGCTAACAGGAAGTGGCAAAGAGCACCACAGCAGAGCTGTCTATATAGCTCCTCCCTTGACTCCACCCCCCAGTCATTCTCTTTGCCTACTCTAAGTAATAGGAAGGGTAAAGTGAAAGAGGTGAAAAATTTTAGTTTTTATTTTCTTCAAGCAAGAGTTTTTTATTTTAAATGGTACCGGTGTGTACTATTTTCTCCCAGGCAGCAGATGGATGAAGACTTCTGCCTGGAGGCTGATGATCTTAGCAGTTGTTACTAAGATCCAGAGTAGTTCCCACAGAATGGCTGAGGAGTACTTAAGAAACTTCAGTGTGAGGAACGTTTTTCATGCTATAAGCAGTGAGGTATGTTCAGTCATTTTTTTTTTCTGAGGGCCAAACAAAATAATTTTTGTTCCTTTCGAAACTTCAAAGGTGGTCCCTCTACCTCCTCCCCTGCCACAAAGCAGGAGGGGAATTTTGCTCAATCCAAGTCAGTCTGGAGACCTAACCAGACCTGGAATAAAGGTAAACAGGCCAAGAAGCCAGCTGCTGCTACCAAGACAGCATGAAAGGGCAGCCCCCGATCCGGGACCGAATCTAGTAGGGGGCAGACTTTCTCTCTTCGCTCAGGCTTGGGCAAGAGATGTTCAGGATTCCTGGGCTTTAGAAATCGTGACCCAGGGGTATCTTCTAGAATTCAAGGATTCTCCTCCAAGGGGGAGATTTCATCTTTCACGGTTGTCTGTAAACCAGACAAAAAGAGAGGCGTTCTTACGCTGTGTAGAAGACCTATATATTATGGGTGTAATCTGCCCAGTTCCAAAAGCAGAACAGGGGCAGGGGTTTTACTCCAATCTGTTCGTGGTTCCCAAAAAAGAGGGAACCTTCAGACCGATTTTAGATCTCAAAATTCTAAACAAATTTCTCAGAGTCCCATCCTTCAAGATGGAGACCATTCGGACAATTTTACCAATAATCCAGGAGGGTCAATATATGACCACCGTGGATTTGAAGGATGCATATCTTCACATTCCTAGCCACAAAGGTCATCACCAGTTCCTCAGGTTCGCCTTCCTGGAAAAGCATTACCAGTTTGTGGCTCTTCCTTTCGGGTTGGCCACAGCTCCCAGAATTTTCACAAAGGTGCTAGGGTCTTTTCTGGCGGTTCTAAGGCTGCAGGGCATAGCAGTGGCGCACTATCTGGACGATATCTTAATTCAGGCGTCAACTTTCCAACTAGCCAAATCTCACATGGACATCGTGTTGGCTTTTCTAAGATCTCACGGGTGGAAGGTGAACATAAAGAAGAGTTAACTTGTCCCTCTCACAAGAGTTCCATTCCTGGGAACTCTGATAGACTCGGTAGACATGAAAATTTTTCTGACAGAGGTCAGAAAATCAAAAATCTTAACCACCTGCCGAGCACTTCATTCCATTCCTCGGCTGTCAGTGGCTCAGTGCATGGAGGTAATTGGACTAATGGTAGCGGCAATGGACATAGTTCCGTTTGCTCGCTTGCATCTCAGACCACTGCAACTGTGCATGCTCAGACAGTGGAATGGGGATTATGCAAATTTATCTCCTCAGATAAATCTGTATCAAGAGACCAGAGACTCTCTTCTTTGGTGGTTGTCACAGGATCATCTGTCCCAGGGAATGTGTTTCCGCAGGCCAGTATGGGTCATAGTGACGACGGACGCCAGCCTCTTGGGCTGGGGTGCAGTCTGGAATTCCCTGAAGGCACAGGGTGTGTGGACTCAGGAGGAGGCTCTCCTTCCAATAAATATTCTAGAACTGAGAGCGATATTCAACGCGCTTCAGGCGTGGCCTCAGCTGGCTTCAGCCAAATTCATAAGATTCCAGTCGGACTATATCACGACTGTAGCATATATCAATCATCAAGGGGGGACAAAGAGTTCTCTAGCGATGATAGAGGTTTCCAAAATCATTCGATGGGCAGAGACTCACTCTTGCCATCTATCAGCAATCTATATCCCAGGAGTGGAGAACTGGGAAGCGGATTTTCTCAGTCGTCAGACTTTTCATCCGGGGGAGTTGGAGCTCCATCCGGAGGTGTTTGCACAATTGATTCATCAATGGGGCACACCAGAATTGGATCTGATGGCATCTCGTCAGAATGCCAAATTTCCTTGTTACGTGTCCAGATCAAGGGATCCTCAAGCAGTACTGATAGATGCTCTAGCAGTACTGTGGTCGTTCAACCTGGCTTATGTGTTTCCTCCTTTTCCTCTCCTTCCTCGTCTGATTGCCAGAATCAAACAGGAGAGGGCTTCTGTAATTTTAATAGCACCTGCCTGGCCACACAGGACTTGGTATGCAGATCTGGTGGAGATGTCATCTCTGCCACCGTGGAAACTGCCACTGAGACAGGACCTTCTCATTCAGGGTCCGTTCCAACATCCAAATCTAGTTTCTCTGCGGCTGACTGTCTGGAGATTGAACGCTTGATTTTATCTAAGCGGGGATTCTCTGAGTCGGTCATAGATACCTTGATTCAGGCTCGAAAGCCTGTCGCTAGGAAAATTTACCATAAGATATGGCGTAAATATCTTTATTGGTGCAAATCCAAAAAAAAAAAGCATCATCCGTTTGGCATAAGAGACTGCTGGACAGCAGCCTCTTGAAAGAATTACAGCTCACTCTACTAGAGCGGTGGCTTCCACATGGGCTTTTAAAAACGATGCTTCTGATGAACAGATTTGTAAGGCTGCGACTTGGTCTAACCTTCATACCTTTTCCAAATTTGACACCTTTGCTTCTTTGGAGGCTATTTTTGGGAGAAAAGTTCTTCAAGCAGTGGTGCCTTCTGTTTAGGTATCTGTCTTGTCCCTCCCGTTCATCCGTGTCCTGTAGCTTTGGTATTGTATCCCACAAATAAAGGATGAATCCGTGGACTTGTCGTATCTTATAGAAGAAAAGTAAATTTATGCTTAACTGATAAATTGATTTCTTCTATGATACGAGTCCACAGCCCGCCCTGTCAATTTAAGACAGATTATATTTTTTTATTTAAAACTTCAGTCACCTCTGCACCTTTTAGTTTCTCCTTTTTCTTCCTATACCTTCAGTCAAATGACTGGGGGGTGGAGTCAAGGGAGGAGCTATATAGACAGCTCTGCTGTGGTGCTCTTTGCCACTTCCTATTAGCAGGAGGATAATATCCCACAAGTAAAGGATGAATCCGTGGACTCATTGTATCATAGAAGAAATCAATTTATCAGGTAAGCATAAATTTACTTTTTTGGCAAATTAAAATCCCCCATTACTATAACCTTACCCTTCATGGTCATTTTGTTATTTCTTCTAATAACAGCTTGAACTCTCTATTGCCCTGTAATGGATGCCTCTATACAAACCCTATTCTAAACACATATATAGGGGTGCTCTGTATAGAAGAATGAAGTTTATCATGGATCGGCTTGTCTAAAACCGGGGATAATATAATCATGTACATCTCTATAGAGTATTGGTTTATATAACACTGAATGATGTTGGGTCTCCTATGCCTCTTACAGTTTAACAGTGATAAGTCTAATTTAGTTTCACACTAAATTGCAGACTTATCATGGGTAAGTTCTCCCCTCTTTCATGGCAACTTGTCTAATAAAGAGGTGGTATCACGTCTTGTATCTGGGTATCAATAGTGTTATGTATACACATTGGCCCCTTGATGACAGGCACTATGATGCCACTAAATCTGGTGACAGATCCCAACCTTATTCTGATATAGGGCTGAGAGGGGTGCCCATTAGGCGCTCTGAGATGCAGGACTCTGACAAGCATTTTGTCCTAGTGGGACGTTATAACACCTAAGCATATTAAAGGGTGTTGTTAATATCGCACCGGACATAGTTATCGGCATTCCTGTTAAATACTCCACTTTTGCGGGCACGCCCTACCTTGGGTGGGGGAGGTCATTACTGAAGACCGCAGGCTTAACTTGATATGGGATGCTGAACTGTGTTTTCAGTCCATTTCTGCTTCAGATCCACTGTGCAACAGTCCTGTGGGAGAGCGGTTGCAACGCAGCTCGATCTATCCAGAGGTGGTAAGACGCCCTAAGGCCTTAACAAGGGCACTGTGTTTAGTGCTTTGGGACCCAGATACCCCGCTTTAATGTTCACAATTGCTATTACAATTCATTTTTCACGGCACATATAATAGACGACTCGAGTCTGAAGGAATCTTCCTAAGTTAATGCCATTGACAATAGTAAATGTATGCTATGCAAGATTATCACTGTTAATCCTCCAGGGCAACTTTGTAATTGCTTCATGAATTATGTTCTGATATCAGGATGAGCTCCCGCATGTCCTATCGCCAGCAGCTCCTACTGCGGCTTCTCTGGCTTTGGCTGATGTAGATACCCAAGTTTCTGTGCTTTCCTTCCAGCCACAGTTCTCTCCCTAGAGGAGTTGAGTTGCCACCAGTGCACTGTCAAAAATAGGAAGGCGTGCTGTGCGCTGGATGCACTCCATAGGTCAGAAGTGAAGTGCAGGCTCTGCCCAGCAGCCTTTCACCGTGCAGGAAGGGTAAAGTGAAGATATCGCGTTCCTGCTAAAGGTGGTTCGAGACAGCACACGATATAGTGGTTTCAGGGCTTCTAACATCTGCTTGAAGGGCTCTCCTTCAATCTTTGAAAAAGTAGCACCTCTGAAAGCAATAACCTGTCAAATAAGACGTGTCACCTTATTGGACTGCTTTTTGGTGGTTTCTATTCAAGTGGGATGTCCAAACTGCTGACCTGCCGTCTTCTCTGACCCTGCTCTTGGGAGGACAGATGAGGTTGAAGCTTGTCCTCTGTCATGGCTGTTGGTATTGCTACTACTGGAAGTCGATGCCAGTCTTGGGGTGCTGCAGCTTTCTGTTGAACTGCTGCTCCTACTCTGCTCACCAAGAAGAATAGCTGTCGCGCCGCTCTGGCTGTTGTCAGGGGTGCAGCTGTTGTTGCTCTGGCTGTTGCCAGGGATGCGGCGGTTCCTGTGAGCAGACGTCATCGCCACACATCTCTCCCCTTCTGAAGCCGGTCCGGATCTCCTGTGGTGCGAATGCTGTGCCAATGTAAGTCTGTTATTTACTATCTTCACTGCCCAAGTATAGGTGTTGCTTAGTGTGCTCCTGGGTGTTGTATTGCTTTATGCTGGACTGTTATATTGCTGCTGAACTCTGCTTGTCTGAACACTCTGCCTGCTTAACCCCTGAACTACTGTATTGCTATACTGTTGCTGAACGCTGCTTGTCTAACCACTCTGCCGGCTTAACCCCTGAACTGTTGGATTGCTATACTGTTACTGAACTCTGCCTGTGTGGTCCTTCTATTGGTTTACCCCTGAACTGTTATACTGCTGGATTTCCTTTTCATTCTAACTCCTGCCTGTTCTGGTCCTCCTATTGGTTTACCCCTGAATTGCTATACTGCTGGATTGTCTTCCTGTTGCCGCCAAGGACTACCCTGCCTACTGTGAGTACTGCTTACCTTATTTTACAAACTCTCTCTGCTCTGGGGGGAGAGAGAGAGAGATAGATCCAAAGCGAAAAACCAGCGAGTCAGGCAAAGCACCAAGGTAGATATAAAAGAATCCTTTATTGATAATAGCAATTAAGCAAAAACGTAAAATACAGCAGTGAGCAGGCTCTCTTACGCATTTCGGCCGTCAGGCCTTATTCATAGACATAGATAACATCATAATGTGAAAAACATTTAAACCATTAAAAACAAGTTGATTGGCTGCTGCATAATTGCAAACAGTTAACACCTGTAAGTGTTAAAGGGACAAGTACTATATAGTGAGTATGTCATCCTTTGGTACATAACATGTGAATCACTGACCCACACTACAGATCCCTATATTTTAAACGTTATATATAAGAAAATATGAGCAAGGGGAAAGAAAGTAAGAGAAAAGAAAAAGGAGGGAAAAAATAGGGGAAAATATATATTGTAAATAATTCCTGAGCTTGTGGTTAACCCCATAATAGCCGTGACATTTAAAAGACAGGCAGGGAATCTAAAGTTAATTACAATAATGTATCAGAAAGGCATTAACTTGAAAAGCACATTATTATATGTGAGGTACATTTGAGGCCCTATATATTTGTACTTGATGATTATAGATATATACATAAAAGTACAGGTAATAAATTATTGTATATGTAATATAACAATAGAGATAGATAAGGACACATAAATCATGTTATATACATAAAAGTACAGGTAATACATTATTGTATATGTAATATAACAATAGAGATAGATAAGGACACATAAATCATGTTATATACATAAAAGTACAGGTAATACATTATTGTATATGTAATATAACAATAGAGCTAGATAAGGACACATAAATCGTGTTATATACATAAAAGTACAGGTAATAAATGATTGTATATGTAATATAACAATAGAGATAGATAAGGACACATAAATCATGTTATATACATAAAAGTACAGGTAATACATTATTGTATATGTAATATAACAATAGAGCTAGATAAGGACACATAAATCATGTTATATACATAAAAGTACAGGTAATACATTATTGTATATGTAATATAACAATAGAGCTAGATAAGGACAAATAAATCATGTTATATACATAAAAGTACAGGTAATACATTATTGTATATGTAATATAACAATAGAGATAGATAAGGACACATAAATCATGTTATATACATAAAAGTACAGGTAATACATTATTGTATATGTAATATAACAATAGAGCTAGATAAGGACACATAAATCGTGTTATATACATAAAAGTACAGGTAATAAATTATTGTATATGTAATATAACAATAGAGCTAGATAAGGACACATAAATCATGTTATATACATTTTGGTAAATGTAAATCTAAATTTTAGATTCAAACCCAAATTTAAACCTGACCACTAAGTTGTTAATTAGAATGTTGCCATAGATTAATAATGTCCCCATCTATATTCAATCCCTTCGGTTTTCTAGTTTGTAGGAGGAATATCCAGAAAGCCTCCCTGTGGAGGAGTCTGTTTATTCTGTTCCTCCCTCTCAAGTTAGGGTGTACAAAATCAATGGCCTACCAACTAACAGTGGGTGCATTACGTGCGTGACTATATATAAAGTGTCTTGCCAGGTCAGAAACCTCTCTGCCATTGCTAATGTTATTGAGATGTTCTCTTATTCTCACCCTTTGCTGGTGGAACAGCCTGTATATTGTAATTCACAACATGTGCACTCTATTAAATAGAGCACGTATGAAGTGCGGCAGTTAGAACAACAGTCAAGGTTGTACACCTTCTGTGTATGTTTTGATTGAAATTGTGAACCAATTTTGGTATATGAGCAAGCTATACAGTTTGAAAAATGACACTTAAAGTGTCCCTTGACTGTTAGCCAACTGCTCAACTTACCCTTGGGCTGTCTGAGTGCACTGGGAGATACCATATTACCGATTGTGCATCCTCTTCTAGAGATAAAGTTACACCCTTTACCTGCATAATCTTTAAGGCTGCCCTCTGCCATAACAATCGGCAAATGTTTAGAGATAATTCCGCATATCTCATTGAATTGAGGACTAAAAGTAGTAGCAAATAGGGGTCTTGATTTGTCAAAACCAACATTGGTTCGAACATTTCGGTCACCCAATAGATCTGCTCTATTGAGTAGTGAAACTTCTAAAAGTGCTCTATATATAGAGAGAGACAGATATATATATATATATATATATATATATATATATATATAAAGATATATATATATATATATATATATAAAGGGAGAGAGCGATAGAGAGAGAGATAGATATATATATATATATAGAGAGAGAGAGCGCGATAAAAAGAGAGATATATATATATATATATATATATATATATATATAGAGAGATATATATATATATATATATATATATATATATAGAGAGAGAGAGAGATAGAGAGGGAGAGAGTGCGATAGAGAGAGAGAGATATATATATATAGAGAGAGATATATATATAGGGAGGGAGAGAGCGATAGAGAGAGAGCGATAGAGATATATATATATCTAGAGAGAGATAGAGAGACAGAGAGAGATATAGAGAGAGACAGAGAGAGATATAGATATATAGAGAGAGAGACAGAGAGAGAGAGTGAGCAGTACCGTTTTTTAAGATTGTTATTTTTTTCACTAAATAAAGTGTTTTCATGCTTGTTTGTAGTCATTACTAGCCTGTTCAACATGTCTGACATTGAGGAAAGTCAATGTTCAATATGTTTAGAAGCCATTGTGGAACCTCCACTTAGAATGTGTCCCTCATGCACTGAAAGGTCTATAAATTGTAAAGAACATATTTTAGCTACTAAAAGTATGTCACAGGATGATTCTCAGTCAGAAGGGAATCAGGTTTTGCCATCTAATTCTCCCCAAATGTCACAACCATTAACGCCCGCACAAGCTACGCCAAGTACTTCTAGTGCGTCTAATTCTTTCACCCTGCAAGATATGTCCGCAGTTATGAATACTACCCTCAAAGAGGTTTTATCTAAGCTGCCTGGGTTGCAGGGGAAGCGCAGTAGGTCTGGTGTGAGAACAAACGCTGAGCCCTCTGACGCTTTATTAGCCATATCTGATGTACCCTCACAATGTTCTGAAGTGAGGGATTTGCTGGCTGAGGGAGAGATTTCTGATTCCGGAAATATGTTCCCTCAGACAGATTCAGATATGACGGCTTTTAAATTTAAATTAGAACACCTCCGCTTATTGCTCAGGGAGGTTTTAGCGACTCTGGATGATTGTGACCCTATTGTAGTTCCAGAGAAATTGTGTAAAATGGACAGATTCCTAGAGGTTCCTGCCTACACTGATGTTTTTCCGGTCCCTAAGAGGATTTCGGAAATTGTTACTAAGGAGTGGGATAGACCAGGTATTCCGTTCGCTCCCCCTCCTACTTTTAAGAAAATGTTTCCCATATCTGACGCTGTGCGGGACTCGTGGCAGACGGTCCCTAAGGTTGAGGGAGCTATTTCTACCCTGGCTAAGCGTACAACTATACCTATCGAGGACAGTTGTGCTTTCAAAGATCCTATGGATAAAAAATTAGAGGGTCTTCTGAAGAAAATATTTGTTCACCAAGGTTTTCTTCTCCAACCTATAGCGTGCATTGTTCCTGTAACTACTGCAGCGTCCTTTTGGTTCGAGGCTCTGGAAGAGGCTCTTCAGGTTGAGACCCCATTAGATGATATTCTGGATAGAATTAGGGCTCTCAAGCTAGCTTATTCTTTCATTACAGATGCCGCTTTTCAATTGGCTAAATTAGCAGCGAAGAATTCAGGTTTTGCCATTTTAGCGCGTAGAGCGTTATGGCTTAAGTCCTGGTCTGCTGATGTGTCATCAAAAGCTAAGCTTTTAGCCATCCCTTTCAAGGGTAAGACCCTATTCGGGCCTGAACTGAAAGAGATCATTTCAGACATCACTGGAGGGAAAGCCCATGCCCTTCCTCAGGATAAGACGAATAAGATGAGGACCAAACAAAATCATTTCCGTTCCTTTCGGAACTTCAAAGGTGGTCCCTCTACCTCTTCCCCTGTCGCAAAGCAAGAGGGGAGTTTTGCGCAGTCCAAGTCAGTATGGAGACCGAACTAGACTTGGAACAAGGGTAAACAGGCCAAGAAGCCCGCTGCTGCCACCAAGACAGCATGAAGGGGTAGCCCCCGATCCGGGACCGGATCTAGTAGGGGGCAGACTTTCTCTCTTTGCTCAGGCTTGGGCAAGAGACGTTCAGGACTCCTGGGCTTTAGAAATAGTAACCCAGGGGTATCTTCTGGATTTCAAAGATTCTCCCCCAAGGGGGAGATTCCATCTTTCTCAATTGTCTGTAAACCAGACAAAAAGAGAGGCATTCTTACGCTGTGTAGAAGACCTATATACCATGGGAGTGATCTGCCCAGGTCAAAAAACAGAACAGGTGCAAGGGTTCTACTCCAATCTGTTTGTGGTTCCCAAAAAAGAGGGAACCTTCAGACCAATTTTGGATCTCAAGATCCTAAACAAATTTTTCAGGGTCCCATCCTTCAAGATGGAGACCATTCGGACTATTTTGCCAATGATCCAGGAGGGTCAATATATGACCACTGTGGACTTAAAGGATGCGTATGTACACATTCCTATCCACAAAGATCATCACCAGTTCCTCAGGTTCGCCTTTCTGGACAAGCATTACCAGTTTGTGGCTCTTCCCTTCGGGTTGGCCACAGCTCCCAGAATTTTCACAAAGGTGCTAGGGTCCCTTCTGGCGGTTCTAAGGCCGCAGGGCATAGCTGTGGCGCCTTATCTGGACGATAACTTAATCCAGGCGTCGACTTTCCAACTAGCCAAGTCTCACACGGACATCGTGGTGGCTTTTCTAAGATCTCACGGGTGGAAGGTGAATGTACAAAAGAGTTCACTTTATCCCTCTCACAAGAGTTCCTTTCCTGGGAACTCTGATAGATTCGGTGGATATGAAAATTTTTCTGACGGAGGTCAGGAAATCAAAAATTATATCCATCTGCTGAGCTCTTCATTCCTTTCCTCGCCCGTCAGTGGCTCAGTGTATGGAGGTAATCGGCTTAATGGTAGCGGCAATGGACATAGTTCCGTTTGCTCGCTTGCATCTCAGACCACTGCAACTTTGCATGCTCAAACAGTGGAATGGGGATTATGCAGATTTATCTCCTCAGATACATCTGGACCAAGAGACCAGAGACTCTCTTCTTTGGTGGTTGTCACAGGATCATCTGTCCAAGGGAATGTGTTTCCGCAGGCCAGCGTGGGTCATAGTGACGAAGGACGCCAGCCTATTGGGCTGGGGTGCAGTCTGGAATTCCCTGAAAGCACAGGGATTGTGGACTCAGGAGGAGGCTCTCCTCATGATAAATATTCTAGAACTGAGAGCGATATTCAACGCTCTTCAGGCATGGCCTCAGCTGGCATCGGCCAGATTCATAAGATTCCAGTCGGACAATATTACGACTGTAGCATATATCAATCATCAGGTGGGAACAAAGAGTTCCCTAGCGATGATAGAGGTTACCAAAATAATTCAATGGGCAGAGACTCACTCTTGCCATCTATCAGCAATCTATATCCCAGGAGTGGAGAACTGGGAAGCAGATTTTCTAAGTCGTCAGACTTTTCATCCGGGGGAGTGGGAACTCCATCCGGAGGTGTTTGCTCAATTGATTCAGCAATGGGGCACACCAGAATTGGATCTGATGGCGTCTCGTCAGAATGCCAAACTTCCTCGATACGGGTCCAGGTCAAGGGATCCTCAGGCAGTACTGATAGATGCTCTAGCAGTACCCTGGTCATTCAACCTGGCTTATGTGTTTCCACCATTTCCTCTCCTTCCTCGTTTGATTGCCAGAATCAAACAGGAGAGAGCTTCAGTGATTTTGATAGCACCTGCGTGGCCACGCAGGACTTAATATGCAGACCTGGTGGACATGTCATCTTTTAGTTGGTTGGGTTTATAAACTATGCGCTGTGAGGGAAAAGGCTCAGGAGTCTAAAGAAGTAATCTCCAAAACTTCAAAGGGGTGTGCAAATTTTAGGGGTGGATAAGACTCTTTAAGCGCTTGTGCTTAATTACCCGATAAGGAAAGATATATAATGTGACTATGTCGGTTAAATCAATAAAATAGAATAAAAGATAAATCAATTGTATGATTTAAATCAATAAAATGAATTTATTAAAGAACAGTTAATACAATAAAAAGATTTTAATATTATATCTTCATAAATTCTAAAACAATATTTAGCTAGTTTCACTGGTTGGCCAACCACAATAAACCTGTATTATAGAACAAACAGTTCAGGTTTGAAAAACTCTAAAAAAATATATAAAAAAATATTTTTTGTGGACACAGTTTTCTGATTGTGCTATGGTGGAGTTGTGGAATAGTCTATACTTGATTAGTAGTGTCCACAAAGAGTATTTCTTCTGCAGTATTCAGTATATCACAATTTAAAATACATAGATGTATACATATATGTTGCTATATATGATGGTTTTGACAATAGTAGCTATTTCACAATAGTAAATGTGTGGTGTTTAAGTCATAACAGATAAAAACAAAATAGATACAAATTTATGATGCAATATTACACGGTGATAAAAAGTCTTTGTGTGAGATATGAATATGCCTTGGGAGGTATAATTCTGCTTCGCAAATCACCAATTCTGTTTACAGGCATGGTGTTAGAAAAGTTCTTGCCCTTTATTGGTACTCTTAATACATTTCTCCAACATAGGTGTGTCCGGTCCACGGCGTCATCCTTACTTGTGGGATATTCTCTTCCCCAACAGGAAATGGCAAAGAGCCCAGCAAAGCTGGTCACATGATCCCTCCTAGGCTCCGCCTACCCCAGTCATTCTTTTTGCCGTTGCACAGGCAACATCTCCACGGAGATGGCTAAGAGTTTTTTGGTGTTTAAATGTAGTTTTTATTCTTCAATCAAGTGTTTGTTATTTTAAAATAGTGCTGGTATGTACTATTTACTCTGAAACAGAAAAGAGAAGAAGATTTCTGTTTGTAAGAGGAAGATGATTTTAGCAAACGTTACTAAAATCGATTGCTGTTTCCACACAGGACTGTTGAGATGAAGTAACTTCAGTTGGGGGAAGCAGTTGGCAGACTTTTCTGCCTGAGGTATGACTGGCCACATTTCTAACAAGACTTTGTAATGCTGGAAGGCTGTCATTTTCCCTATGGGGACCGGTAAGCCATTTTCTTAGATTAAGTAAAAGAATAAAGGGCTTTATAAGGGCTTAAAAAACTGGTAGACATTTTTCTGGGCTAAAACGATTACTTTGCTAAGCATATTTGGCAGATTATAACTCTTTATAGTTATTATAATCTTGGGGATTGTTGTTAAAAAACGGTAGGCACTGTATGGACACCTTTTTCAGATGGGGGCCTTCTCTAGTCATAGGCAGAGCCTCATTTTCGCGCCACTAATGCACAGTTGTTTT
Organism: Bombina bombina; assembly: GCF_027579735.1. NCBI lineage: Eukaryota > Metazoa > Chordata > Amphibia > Anura > Bombinatoridae > Bombina > Bombina bombina. Next base: position 1,225,634,968 of record NC_069502.1, read on the forward strand.
TGGAAGGCAAGGCATGCAGATGCATGTGTGAGGAGCTAAGATCCACTGAAAAAGCTTATTGAAGGCGTCATTTGGTATCGTATTCCCCTCTGGGCTTGGTTGGGTCTCAGCAAAGCAGATACCTGGGACTGTATAGGGGTTAAATGTAAAAACGGCTCCGGTTCCGTTATTTTAAGGGTTAAAGCTTTCAAATTTGGTGTGCAATACTTTTAAGGCTTTAAGACACTGTGGTGAAATTTTGGTGAATTTTGAACAATTGCTTCATGCTTTTTCGCATATTCAGTAATAAAGTGTGTTGTGTTTAAAATTTAAAGTGACAGTAACGGTTTTATTTTAAAACGTTTTTTGTGCTTTGTTGACAAGTTTAAGCCTGTTTAACATGTCTGAACCATCAGATAAGCGATGTTCTAGATGTATGAAAGCCAATGTGTCTCCCCATTTAAATATATGTGATAATTGTGACATAGTGTCCAAACAAAGTAGGGACAATGATGCCACAGATAATAATATTGCCCAAGATGATTCTTCAGATGAGGGGAGTAAGCATGGTACTGCATCATCCCCTTCTGTGCCTACACCAGTTTTGCCCACACAAGAGGCCCCTAGTACATCTAGTGCGCCAATACTTATTACCATGCAACAATTAACGGCTGTTATGGATAATTCTATTGCAAATATTTTATCTAAAATGCCTACTTATCAGAGAAAGCGCGATTGCTCTGTTTTAAACACTGAAGAAACATAGAAACATAGAAACATAGATATTGACGGCAGATAAGAGCCATAGGCCCAGCAAGTCTGCCCCAAGAGGTCGCTGATGATAACGTTTCTGACATACCCTCACACCAATCTGAAGGGGCCAGGAGGGAGGTTTTGTCTGAGGGAGAAATTTCAGATTCAGGAAGAATTTCTCAACAAGCTGAACCTGATGTTGTAACATTTAAATTTAAATTAGAACATCTCCGCGCACTGCTTAAGGAGGTATTATCTACTCTGGATGATTGTGACAATTTGGTCATTCCAGAGAAATTATGTAAGATGGACAAGTTCCTAGAGGTTCCGGTGCCCCCCGATGCTTTTCCTATACCCAAGCGGGTGGCGGACATAGTAAATAAGGAATGGGAAAGGCCCGGCATACCTTTTGTTCCTCCCCCTATATTTAAGAAATTATTTCCTATAGTCGACCCCAGAAAGGACTTATGGCAGACAGTCCCTAAGGTCGAGGGGGCGGTCTCTACTCTAAACAAACGCACTACTATTCCCATAGAAGATAGTTGTGCTTTCAAAGATCCTATGGATAAAAAATTAGAGGGTTTGCTTAAAAAGATGTTTGTTCAGCAAGGTTACCTTCTACAACCAATTTCATGCATTGTTCCTGTCACTACGGCAGCGTGTTTCTGGTTCGCAGAACTAGAAAAGTCGCTCAATAAAGAATCTTCGTATGAGGAGGTTATGGACAGAGTTCAAGCACTTAAATTGGCTAACTCTTTTATTCTAGATGCCGCTTTGCAATTAGCTAGATTAGCGGCGAAAAATTCAGGGTTTGCTATCGTGGCGCGCAGAGCGCTTTGGCTAAAGTCTTGGTCAGCGGATGTGTCTTCCAAGACAAAATTGCTTAACATCCCTTTCAAGGGTAAAACACTGTTTGGTCCTGATTTGAAAGAGATTATTTCAGACATCACCGGGGGAAAGGGCCACGCCCTTCCTCAGGATAGGTCTTTTAAGGCTAGAAATAAGCCTAATTTTCGTCCCTTTCGCAGAAACGGACCAGCCTCTACTTCTACATCCTCTAAGCAAGAGGGTAATACTTCTCAACCCAAACCAGCCTGGAGACCGATGCAAGGCTGGAACAAGGGTAAGCAGGCCAAGAAGCCTGCCACTGCTACCAAAACAGCATGAAGGGATGGCCCCCGATCCGGGACCGGATCTGGTGGGGGGCAGACTTTCTCTCTTTGCTCAGGCCTGGGCAAGAGATGTTCAGGATCCTTGGGCACTAGAAATAGTTTCTCAAGGTTATCTCCTGGAATTCAAGGAACTACCCCCAAGGGGAAGGTTCCACAGGTCTCAATTATCTTCAAACCAAATAAAAAGACAGGCATTCTTACATTGTGTAGAAGACCTGTTAAAGATGGGAGTAATTCATCCAGTTCCAATAGGAGAACAAGGGATGGGGTTTTACTCCAACCTGTTCATAGTTCCCAAAAAAGAGGGAACATTCAGACCAATTTTAGATCTCAAGATCCTAAACAAATTTCTCAGGGTTCCATCGTTCAAAATGGAAACCATTCGAACGATCCTTCCTACCATCCAGGAAGGTCAATTTATGACCACGGTGGATTTAAAGGATGCGTACCTACATATTCCTATCCACAAGGAACATCATCAGTTCCTAAGGTTCGCTTTTCTGGACAAGCATTACCAGTTTGTGGCACTTCCATTCGGATTAGCCACTGCTCCGAGAATTTTCACAAAGGTACTAGGGTCCCTTCTAGCGGTTCTAAGACCAAGGGGCATTGCAGTAGTACCGTACTTGGACGACATCCTGATTCAAGCGTCGTCTCTGTCAAAAGCAAAGGCTCATACGGACATCGTCCTAGCCTTTCTCAGATCTCACGGATGGAAAGTGAACATAGAAAAAAGTTCTCTTTCCCCGTCAACAAGAGTTCCCTTCTTGGGAACAATAATAGACTCCTTAGGAATGAGGTTTTTTCTGACAGAGGCCAGAAAATCAAAACTTCTAAGCTCTTGTCAAGTACTTCATTCTGTTCTTCGTCCTTCCATAGCGCAGTGCATGGAAGTAATAGGATTGATGGTTGCAGCAATGGACATAGTTCCTTTTGCACGAATTCATCTAAGACCATTTCAACTGTGCATGCTCAGACAGTGGAATGGGGATTATACAGACTTGTCTCCGACGATTCAAGTAGATCAAAGGACCAGAGATTCACTCCGTTGGTGGCTGATCCTGGACAACCTGTCACAGGGAATGAGCTTCTGCAGACCAGAGTGGGTCATTGTCACGACCGACGCCAGTCTGGTGGGCTGGGGCGCGGTCTGGGAACCCCTGAAAGCTCAGGGTCTATGGTCTCGGGAAGAATCTCTTCTCCCGATAAACATTCTGGAACTGAGAGCAATATTCAATGCTCTCAAAGCTTGGCCTCATCTAGCAAAGGCCAAATTCATAAGGTTTCAATCAGACAACATGACGACAGTTGCATATATCAACCATCAGGGGGGAACAAGGAGTTCCCTGGCGATGGAGGAAGTGACCAAGATAATTCAATGGGCGGAGGATCACTCCTGCCACTTGTCTGCAATCCACATCCCAGGAGTGGAAAATTGGGAAGCGGATTTTCTGAGTCGTCAGACATTCCATCCGGGGGAGTGGGAACTCCATCCGGAAATCTTTGCCCAAATAACTCGATTATGGGGCATTCCAGACATGGATCTGATGGCCTCTCGTCAGAACTTCAAGGTTCCTTGTTACGGGTCCAGATCCAGGGATCCCAAGGCGACTCTAGTAGATGCACTAGTAGCACCTTGGACCTTCAACCTAGCTTATGTATTCCCACCGTTTCCTCTCATTCCCAGGCTGGTAGCCAGGATCAATCAGGAGTGGGCTTCGGTGATCTTGATAGCTCCTGCGTGGCCATGCAGGACTTGGTATGCAGACCTGGTGAATATGTCATCCGCTCCACCATGGAAGCTACCTTTGAGACAGGACCTTCTTGTTCAAGGTCCATTCGAACATCCGAATCTGGTTTCCCTCCAACTGACTGCTTGGAGATTGAACGCTTGATTTTATCAAAGCGTGGGTTTTCAGATTCTGTAATAGATACTCTGATTCAGGCTAGAAAGCCTGTAACTAGAAAAATTTACCATAAGATATGGAAAAAATATATCTGTTGGTGTGAATCTAAAGGATTCCCATGGAACAAGATAAAAATTCCTAAGATTCTATCCTTTCTACAAGAAGGTTTGGAGAAAGGATTATCTGCAAGTTCTCTGAAGGGACAGATCTCTGCGTTATCTGTTTTACTTCACAAAAGGCTGGCAGCTGTGCCAGACGTTCAAGCGTTTGTTCAGGCTCTGGTTAGAATCAAGCCTGTTTACAGACCTTTGACTCCTCCCTGGAGTCTTAATCTAGTTCTTTCAGTTCTTCAAGGGGTTCCGTTTGAACCCTTACATTCCGTAGATATTAAGTTATTATCTTGGAAAGTTTTGTTTTTGGTTGCAATTTCTTCTGCTAGAAGAGTTTCTGAGTTATCTGCTCTGCAGTGTTCTCCGCCCTATCTGGTGTTCCATGCAGATAAGGTGGTTTTGCGTACTAAGCCTGGTTTTCTTCCGAAAGTTGTTTCCAACAAGAATATTAACCAGGAGATAGTTGTACCTTCTTTGTGTCCGAATCCAGTTTCAAAGAAGGAACGTTTGTTACACAATTTGGACGTAGTCCGTGCTCTAAAATTCTATTTAGAGGCCACTAAAGATTTCAGACAAACATCTTCTTTGTTTGTTGTTTATTCTGGTAAAAGGAGAGGTCAAAAGGCAACTTCTACCTCTCTTTCTTTTTGGCTTAAAAGCATTATCCGATTGGCTTATGAGACTGCCGGACGGCAGCCTCCTGAAAGAATCACAGCTCATTCCACTAGGGCTGTGGCTTCCACATGGGCCTTCAAGAACAAGGCTTCTGTTGACCAGATATGTAAGGCAGCGACTTGGTCTTCACTGCACACTTTTGCCAAATTTTACAAATTTGATACTTTTGCTTCTTCAGAGGCTATTTTTGGGAGAAAGGTTTTGCAAGCCGTGGTGCCTTCCATTTAGGTGACCTGATTTGCTCCCTCCCTTCATCCGTGTCCTAAAGCTTTGGTATTGGTTCCCACAAGTAAGGATGACGCCGTGGACCGGACACACCTATGTTGGAGAAAACAGAATTTATGCTTACCTGATAAATTACTTTCTCCAACGGTGTGTCCGGTCCACGGCCCGCCCTGGTTTTTTTAATCAGGTCTGATGAATTATTTTCTCTAACTACAGTCACCACGGTATCATATGGTTTCTCCTATGCATATTTCCTCCTGTACGTCGGTCGAATGACTGGGGTAGGCGGAGCTTTGCTGGGCTCTTTGCCATTTCCTGTTGGGGAAGAGAATATCCCACAAGTAAGGATGACGCCGTGGACCGGACACACCGTTGGAGAAAGTAATTTATCAGGTAAGCATAAATTCTGTTTTTTGTGCCAATATTATCTTATAAAGTGAGACTTGTATATGGATTTTCTCCGCTTGTTAAGAGCGGATCTTACCGGTTACTTAAAAGGTTTGTTCTGTTGGTGAATCAATCGGAGTGGCTTGTGCGGGAAGGAGCTGTATTCTTGTATATGTTAGCAGTATAGTGTGCTTTTTCAAAAGGTCACCGTTGGTGAGACATGCCTAGAACACATGAATAACAACCATCTCAACCTAAAATTTACGGCAGACTCTAGCACAGAAAGAATACACTACTTAGATCTGGAAATTAGTATAGAGAATGACGAACTTTTCACTAGAACACAAAACAAGTGGCCACCTTGATCGGTGGAAACAAAACATACCCAAGGGCCAGTTTCTGAGACTAAAAAGGAACTGCAAAAAAGATATAGATTTCGAAATTCAATCCAAAAGACTAAAAGAGAAATTCCGGTAGATGTTTCTAAAAAGCCTCTCTGTCTATTGCGAGCGGTCTTTTTTGTAATCCTCTTCTTTCTTTGGTGTCTGTGCTCTCTTAAGTTTTGATGAGGAATAGTTGATCCGTGGGTATTCACAGAGCTGATTCTGCTCAATCTTGAGTGAATACTTCTTTTAAAGTGTAGCGTTCGCTTTAATTTGCGGCAGTTGTTGGCAGTGTAATCCTTCAGAAGGTTACCGCTGATTCGTTCTTGAGCGCTTGCTGGTATTTTTAAACGCCCTTCTTTATGGTGGTTGTTATTGGTTGTTGGTTGTTGGTTCATGTGTTATTCATGTGTTCTAGGCATGTCTCACCAACGGTGACCTTTTGAAAAAGCACACTATACTGCTAACATATACAAGAATACAGCTCCTTCCCACACAAGCCACTCCGATTGATTCACCAACAGAACGAACCTGCAGAAGAAATACTCTTTGTGGACACTACTAATCAAGTATAGACTATTCCACAACTCCACCATAGCACAATCAGAAAACCGTGTCCACAAAAAATATTTTTTTATATATTTTTTTTAGAGTTTTTCAAACCTGAGCTGTTTGTTCTATAATACAGGTTTATTGTGGTTGGCCAACCAGTGAAACTAGCTAAATATTGTTTTAGAATTACCTTATCGGGTAATTAAGCACAAGCGCTTAAAGAGTCTTATCCACCCCTAAAATTTGGACATGTCATCTCTTCCACCATGGACTCTGCCACTGAGACAGGACCTTCTGATTCAAGGTCCGTTCCAGCATCCAAATCTAGTTTCTCTGCGACTGACTGCTTGGAGCTTGAACGCTTGATCTTATCCAAGCGGGGGTTCTCTGAGTCGGTCATAGATACCTTGATTCAGGCTCGAAAGCCTGTCACCAGGAAAATTTATCATAAGATATGGCGTAAATATCTTTATTGGTGCGAATCCAAAGGCTACTCATGGAGTAAGATCAGGATTCCTAGGATTTTGTCCTTTCTCCAAGAAGGATTGGAGAAGGGGCTATCAGCTAGTTCCTTAAAGGGACAGATATCTGCTTTATCAATTCTACTGCACAAACGTCTGGCAGATGTTCCAGACGTTCAGTCATTCTGTCAGGCTTTAGTTAGAATCAAGCCTGTGTTTAAACCTGTTGCTCCGCCATGGAGTTTGAATTTAGTTCTTAAAGTTCTTCAAGGGGTTCCGTTTGAACCTATGCATTCCATAGATATTAAGCTTCTATCTTGGAAAGTTCTGTTTTTAGTTGCTATCTCTTCGGCTCGAAGAGTTTCTGAACTATCTGCATTACAATGCAACTCGCCTTATCTTGTTTTCCATGCTGATAAGGTGGTTTTGCGTACCAAACCTGGATTCCTTCCTAAGGTTGTTTCTAATAAGAATATTAATCATGAAAGTATGGACGGAGTGCACTGCCCCCGCCTTTAGTACGTTTAAACATACACTATACAAACAATTACTCATAGAACAACTAGACACCAGAATGGACACTAATAAAAGACTTAAACACTTCATCACTAAATGGCGGGAATACATTAAGACTCTGAGCTTAGAATCACAGAGACAATTATTGACCCCTTTCGTGAACACAGAGTTTATGCTTGCGGCCTCCTTGAGGGGTGAGTGGGGATTTCTATACCAGACCCGGGGCGGTGTGGGGGGAGGGGAAGAGAGAATTGCTGCACGATGAGCGGACCCGGCTGGCCTGTGCCAACCCTTCCCATTCCCCCCTTTTCTCTTTTTTTTTTTCTCCCCTACGTCACAAGGGAAGTTCCAACGTTTCACCCAGTGGGCTTTGATGGCCCAAACACGAATAAGTTATAAAGTTAATAATTGTTGGTTAGATTGAGTTAATGTAAAGTATGGCTATGTGAAAGGAAAAGCAAAAGAAAAAAAGAAAGAGGTCTGAGAATTTGGTTCATGACCTTATTTATACATGCAATGTAATGTACACATGATGTTTTTGGGTCCTTCTTGTGTTTTGTTTATATGCTTTTAAAGATGTAACATCTTACGAAGTACATGTCACTCTTCTAACTTCCTCAATAAAAAAAGTATGTTAAAAAAAAAAAAAAGAATATTAATCAGGAAATTATTGTTCCTTCTCTGTGTCCTAATCCTTCCTCTAAGAAGGAGCATCTATTGCACAACTTGGACGTGGTTCGTGCTTTAAAGTTTTATTTGCAAGTGACCAAAGATTTCCGTCAAACATCTTCTTTGTTTGTTGTCTATTCTGGAAACGTAGAGGTCAAAAAGCTACGGCTACCTCTCTTGCCTTTTGGTTGAAAAGCATCATCCGTTTGGCATATGAGATTGCTGGACAGAAGCCTCCTGAAAGAATTACAGCTCACTCTACTAGAGCGGTGGCTTCCACATGGGCTTTTAAAAATGATGCTTCTGTTGAACAGATTTGTAAGGCTGCGACTTGGTCTTCGCTTCATACCTTTTTCCAAATTTTACAAATTTGATACCTTTGCTTCTTCGGAGGCTATTTTTGGGAGAAAAGTTATTCAAGCAGTGGTGCCTTCTGTTTAACCATCTGTCTTGTCCCTCCCGTTCATCCGTGTCCTGTAGCTTTGGTATTGTATCCCACAAGTAAAGGATGAATCCGTGGACTCGTCTTACCTTTATAGAAGAAAACTAAATTTATGCTTACCTGATAAATTGATTTATTCTATGGTAAGACGAGTCCACTGCCCGCCCTGTCATTTTAAGGCAGATTATATTTTTTTGATTTACACTTCAGTCACCTCTGCACCTTGTAGTTTCTCCTTTTCCTTCCTGTACCTTCGGTCGAATGACTGGGGGGTGGAGCTAAGGGAGAAGCTATATAGACAGCTCTGCTGTGGTGCTCTTTGCCACTTCCTGTTAGCAGGAGGATAATATCCCACAAGTAAAGG